>NW_026624456.1:32864-40781 GCF_030028575.1 Malurus melanocephalus
GGTGTTCTTGGCCCATCAGAGCTGTACAGGAGGGAGGTGCAGGCTCAGCCCAACCCCACCATGTAACCCTCTCATGCTGCCTTCTCTCCTCAGCGCTGGAGTCAGAAATTCAGGAAGGCAACAAGGCTCTGCTGTCGCGGCTGTCACGGCTCTCGGGGCTGGAGGAGCAGGTAGGGAGGCTCCGGGACACCATCAAGAGGAAAGTCACCTACTACGAGAGCTGCTCCTGAGGAACTGCCTCCTCTGCACACTCAGACTGCTGCRTTCATTCCCATTTTCCAGCTGGAGTTCTCCTGTGCCCAATATCCCTATTTTTAGCAAGTTAATGTTCCATGCCTTTGGAAAAAGCTGCACTGAACCGAAGGAGCAACCCCACAGAGTGGGTTGGACTGGCCAGAGCTGCCCAGTGGTTGGAGGAGAAAAGGGGAGAGACATCAGGCTCCCCTGGCAAATAAAAACATCCCCAGGTTGTTATTTCCAGAGGGCTTTATAAACCAGGAAATTATTTTTTTTCTTCTTTTAGCCAATTCAAGCTCTTTAAGCTGAATTTCACTGTTCAAATTAAAGCCCTCCTGTGGGGTTCTTTTAATGTTTTTCATATCTGCTGTAGTTAATTCTTCAAACATGCCATGGYTTCAGTACTTCCCTCTGAGATCTTTCTTCAAATAACCAGATCAGAGAAATGGAGAATTTAATTTCCCTCTGTACAAMACACCTACATTTATGCAAATTAGAGAAGCACAGGCCAGTAGTGAAGGTGAAATAAGATGTCTTGTTTGATTTTCTGCCACAATCTGCTYATTTACCACAGAACATTTTGCCAGAAAAACACCAGCAGGAGCAGGTCTGGGATGCACAGGGAAAGCTTTAGGAGGGACTTAACAGATCATTTCCACATCAGATTTCTGTCAGTAACCAAGAGGCACTTTACAAAACAAAACTCAGCTTTATTAAGCAAGCATTCATTGTGCAATTACAGACTTGGAAGTGGAATTCAGACCTTGCTGTGTTACTGYCAGACACAGGGAGGTTTCTAGCAGGTTCTCTCTCCTGATGCAGCTGCAGTGAGAGCTGAACTCCAGGGGTGGAGAGGATGAGGATTGTAAAAACAACTGAGCCACGAGGAGTGAAGCTGTGCATACCTTTGGTCTGTGGGGTTGGTGTTGTGCGTTTGTGCCTTGCCAGGTGAACAGCACACAGCAAACACGAGCGGGTAGCACTGAGGGTGCCCTATGTTTATTTACACTGGGTGTGCCAGCAGGAGCCTCACGCCTTCCCTCGCCTCCTCCYTGCTGCTGTGATCCACAAAAACAGCCCCAGCTCACTGCAGGGTGATTCCTGGCACCAGSGTGCCCGTTCCCAGCCGGGCACTGCTCTGGAGAGCTGCCGGGGGCACGGCCCCTTTSCTGCTCACKCTGGCTCTGAAGTGCAGAAAAGTAAAAGAGCCCTTCTGGTTCTGCAAGAGAGAGAATTGAGGGTGAGGGTTGGACTTTGTTCCACTGCACTCTGCCTGCAGAAGGAGCTGCTAATGAGCAGCGGAGGGGGCGAGGGACAGCTTGGATCCCTTTGTGGGTTCGGTTACAAAGGGCTCTGCAGCACTGATTGGTGAACAGGGCTTTTCTAGGGTCCGTAGCAGATCTAACTCGAGTTTGTCTCCTCTGTTCATCCTCTGTGCGTTGCAGTTCTGTTCAAACAACCTCATCAGAGATGGGCACAGGACATGAGAGGAGGGAGCTCCCTCGATGGAGCTCTGCCAGGAGAGCTCACCTTTGGGATGYTCCTTAGAGCAGGATCTCAGCACAGCTTCCCGCTGCTCACACACCAAATGGTGCAAATGATCACAGCACTGAGCCAAGCTCGGCTCAGACAGGATGGAATTTGCATTATTTTACTCTGCTTTACAAAATGACCATGTCCATGCTCTGCTCACAAACCTGCCTGGGCCAAATGTGGGACAGAGACATCCTGCCTGTGCTGAGCCCTTTGCTGTGGTCACAGCTGAGTCCCAGCTGCACAGCCCTAATCCCWGCTGAGGGACATGGTGGGATCAGTGTTTTCCCAATAAATAGCTTGAAATGCCAACCCGTGCTTGGCTTCCTCTCTCACGTTCCTGGGCAACCTTGTTGTGATGTAGCAGTTGGATTCAGAGTCACTGCACTGGCCCTGATGGAAGCTGAGAGATGAGTCATTGATGGAGAGGGGGTTTGGTGAAAGGCTTTTTGTGTTTGTGAAAAAACTGGGTTCATTTATTTCATGTGCAATCACTGTGCTGTTTGTGCTTTTCCCTTTTGCCTGTCCTAATTGGATCAATTAAAAGCAGGCAGTGATTGGATTGCAGAGCACTCACCTCTGACAATGTGGTTGCCTCCATCACATGATCAAACAAACTCCAGTTTGCCCAGTGCCACAGTGAGACGAGTGTTTACTGGTTTTCACTGGAACAAGAACCTCTGACTTGAAATGACTGGATGGGAATGGGTGAAACAGAACAGAAAGAAGAGAAATAGCAATTATTGACAATCCTGTGAAGGAATTGAGTTATTAATGTGCAGAACATCAACTGGGAGAGCAAAGCCGAGCTGGCAGGAGGGCAGGGACTGCTCCCTCAGCACCAGCAGAGTCATTACAGCTTTAACCCCTGGAAAACCAAGGTGCCCCAATCCATGGGGCACTGTGCCACCCAGCCTGGGCACCCTGCTCCCCTGGGCTGGGCACAGCTTCCAGCCAGCCAAAGCTTTGGCTCATTCCTCCCTTGCTGCCTGCACAGGGTGCCAGCTCCTGTGCCAGCATCCCCTTCCAGGCACGGCATTCCTACAGAGTTTATCGGGAGTTATGACCTGGATACCTACTGGGATTTTGAAGGCTTTTTGAGCAGCACAGTCTCGGAGCAGCAGGACTTTGTCTTCTCTTGGGTCACACAGGAGGGGCTGCAGCCACAGGAGCTCCTGCCTGGGGGGCTGTGGGTGTCTGGCAGGGCCAGGCTGCTGTCCCCAGGCTGGGGTCTCTCCTCAGGGGGACTGTGGGTGTGTGACATCAGGCTGCTGTCCCCGGGCTCGGGTCTCTCCAGCCTTTCCTCCCTCGCTGCCGTGTCCTGCTCCGGATGGGTGGGTGGGTTTGGGTGTCCCTGTGCCATGTCCCTGCCATCTCTTGGTGTCCCCGTGGGGTTGCTGGGTCGGGGGGGCTCCGAGGTGTCTGTGACAGGGACAGAGCTTTCGGCTGCCCCGTGGCCACTCATGTGCAGCTTCTTCATGTGGTGCACGACGGCCGCGGCGTTGAAGGCTTGCTGGGGGAGGAGAGAAAGGCTGTGGTGAGCAGCTGGGGACAGCAGGACAGACTGTGCCCCCCAGGTGACACCAGACAGGCTGTGCCCCCAGGTGACACCGGACAGGCTGTGCCCCCAGGTGACACTGGACAGGCTGTGCTCCAGGTGACATCGGACAGGCTGTGCTCCAGGTGACATCGGGCAGGCTGTGACCCAGGTGACACCGGACAGGCTGTGCCCCCCAGGTGACACTGGACAGGCTGTGCCCTCCTGGTGACACCGGACAGGCTGTGCCCCAGGTGACACCGGACAGGCTGTGCTCCAGGTGACACTGGACAGGCTGTGCCCCTGGTGACACCGGACAGGCTGTGCCCCAGGTGACATCGGGCAGGCTGTGACCCAGGTGACACTGGACAGGCTGTGCCCCCCAGGTGACACCGGACAGGCTGTGCCCCAGGTGACACCGGACAGGCTGTGCCCCCCAGGTGACACCGGACAGGCTGTCCCCTCCAGGTGACACCGGACAGGCTGTGCTCCAGGTGACACCGGACAGGCTGTGCTCCAGGTGACACCGGACAGGCTGTGTCCCCAGGTGACACCGGACAGGCTGTGCTCTCCCGGTGACACCGGACAGGCTGTGCTCCAGGTGACACTGGACAGGCTGTACCTCGCAGGTGACACTGGACAGGCTGTGCTCCAGATGACACCGGACAGGCTGTGCTCCAGGTGACACTGGACAGGCTGTGTCCCCCAGGTGACACCGGACAGGCTGTGTCCCCCAGGTGACACTGGACAGGCTGTGCTCTCCAGGTGACACCGGACAGGCTGTGCTCCAGGTGACACTGGACAGGCTGTGCTCCAGGTGACACTGGACAGGCTGTGCTCCAGATGACACCGGACAGGCTGTGCTCTCCAGGTGACACCGGACAGGCTGTGCTCTCCAGGTGACACTGGACAGGCTGTGCCCCAGGTGACACCAGACAGGCTGTGCTCCAGATGACACCGGACAGGCTGTGCCCCAGGTGACATCGGGCAGGCTGTGACCCAGGTGACACTGGACAGGCTGTGCCCCCAGGTGACACCGGACANTTTTCCAACCAGTGATGCTTTTGGAGTTTACAGCTTCTCCCACCCCAGGGGAACAGCCGGAAAATCCCCCCTGCCCTCTGCTCTCCTGGCAAGGTCCCTGCAGCTCGGGGTTTGTGGTGAATCTCCCAGTTGTGTCTGCAGCAGGGAATATTGCTCCAGACACCCCATAAACTGGCAATCCCAGCCTGGAGGATGCAGGTTTGGGTGCTCAGCCAGYCAGCTGAAGCCCTGCTCATCTCTGCCTGACAGCGACTGGTGTTTCCTGCTGAAATGGCTCTGGGCTCCCSGCAGCAGCCACTTACCCTCCATTTGCTCTTTGCAAAGTTTTTCTGGATCTGAGCGCTGACAGATGGGTAGATGTCACGGTGAAGGGCTGTATTTCCATTAATCCTGCAGATGGGGAGAGAAGGAAACGGGCTCGGAGGCAGATGGCATTTGTAAGGCATTCCACATTCTGCAAGCACTGAACTGCTTTGTACGTTCAATCAGCAATAATTAAACCCAAAGGAAAAACAGCAACAAAACGGAACACAAACACACACTTCAAAGCCCGGGAAAGCTCTCGGGGTGGGATTTCTCCTCTGCCTCTGTTTGTGGAGGCAAATATGCACAAATTRCATCTTTAATTATTCATGGTTTGCTTTCTTTGCACACCAGAAGGAGGCAGGTTGATGCGGGGGAGGCGGTGACGTTGGTGCTGGGGTGGGGGACATGGCTGTTCCTGGGGGACACGGCTGTTCCCAGGGGACACAGAGACACTGTGGAGGATCCCCATGGTCACCCCATCCCATCCCCTCACCATGGGTGCCTCAGGGCTTCCTCACACGTGAACCTCACGCTCGGGTTCTTCTCCAGGAGGTGTCGGATGAAATCCTTGGCTGTTTGGAAACGGGAGAAAGCAGAGAGAAAAGATTATTTCCTCCTCTTTCCCATGTGTGATCCTGACAAAACGTGGGAAATGGTGCTGGATGGACATCCCAGAGGTCAGCCCTGAGGAGAAGGAGTTTGTATCACTGCGCCACAGGAGGTTTGGGCTGGACACTGGGAAAAAATTCCATCCCTGGAGAAATTCCAAAGCCCCAGGCATTGGAAGGGASTGCCCAGGGTGGTGGTGGAGTCACCCTCCCTGGAAGTGCTCAAAAAATGAGTAGATGGCCCTTGGTGATGTGATTTTGTGGGATTCAATCACAGGCTGCACTTGCTCGTGGTCTTTTCCAACCTTAATGATTTTGTGATTAATCCAGTGAAAGGAGATTCTTAGAGATGCAAAAATATCAGCTGKGGATGTACCAAACCTCACTGCTAGATTGTGTGAATTGGAGTTGAATTATTCATCTGAAAAATAACTCTAAAACCATGAAGTGCAAATTGAGCAGATTTAGAGGTTGCCCTGAAGAGCTCTTCCATCCCTGCCCTTTTTTTCCTTTGTTTTCTTGCAGGAAGGACTGTGATGTTTGTTATTAAGCCCCAGCACACCCCCTGCTAGCTTTGTTTGTTTGTGTGAAGGATTGATGTTTCAATAAGCTGAGAGGAGGCTGCCTGCACTCAGCTGTGCACAGRGGAGCTCCACCAGCAGGGACAGAACATGGGAAAAAAGGGAAAAACCCTGGAATTTCCCTTCTTTCAGAGCCACAGAATGATTTGGGGTGCAAGGAGCCCTAAAGCTCATCCAGCCCCACCCCTGCATGGGCAGGGACACCTTGCACTGTCCCAGGCTGCTCCAATCCCTGTCCAGCCTGGCCTTGGACACTGCCAAGGGAAATCTAATCCTGCTCAGAGCTCAGTAATCATTTGTGAAAATCAGCTTTRCATTAACAACAGCCTCAGCTGAGGGTGCTGTGTTCCAGGCAGGTTCCAAGCACTCCCCTCTCTGCCAGGGCAGCTTTGCTTTGGCACCATCCCCCAACACTGCAGAGCTGGGAACTCTGATCCTTCCCCCATTCAACATTCCCACCATTCCACATTCCCACATTCCCACAATTCTCGTATTCCCCCATTCCCACAATTCTCGTATTCCCCCATTCCCCCATTCCCACCATTCTCATATTCCCACATTCCCTCATTCCCCCATTCCCACCATTCCCAGTTTGGGGATCATTCCCACCATTCCCACATTCCCCCATTCCCATCATTCCCATTCCCCCATTCCCCCATTTCCACCATTCCCACATTCCCACATCCCCCCATTCCCACATTCTCACCATTCCCCCATTCCCATCATTCCACCTTCCACGTTCCCACCATTATCCCATTCCCCCATTCCCATTCCCACATTCCCCCCATTCCCCCATTCCCATTCCACATTCCCACCATTCCCCGATTCCCACCATTTCCACATCCCCACATTCCCACCATTCTGATATTCCCACCATTCCCCATTCCCACCATTCCCCCATAACCCATTCCCACCATTCCCCCATTCTCACCATTCCCACATTCCCCCATTCCCACATTCCCACCATTCCCAGTCTGGGGATCATTCCCACCATTCCTCCATTCCCACATTCCCACCATTCTCATATTCCCCCATTGCCCCATTCCCAGTCTGGGGATCATTCTCACCATTCCCCCATTCCCACATTCCCCCATTCCCATTCCCCCATTCCCACCATTTCCCCATCCCCCCATTCCCACCATTCTGATATTCCCACATTCGCCCATTCCCACCATTCCCATTCCCACATTCCCCCAATTCCCCCATTCCCATTCCCACCATTTCCCCATCCCCACATTCCCGCCATTCTGATATTCCCACCATTCCTCCATTCCCACCATTCCCACATTCCCACCATTCCCAGTCTGGGGATCATTCCTACCATTCCCCCATTCTCACCATTCCCACCATTCTCATATTCCCACATTTCCCCATTCCCCTCTTCCCACATTCCCACCATTCTCAGTCTGGGGATCATTCCCAGTTGAGTCTCCAGCCCTCCCCATCCCCACTGAGGCAGCATTGGCTGTCCAGGGGCTTGGCAGCTTTGGGGTTTTTGGGATTTTGAGGTTCCCAAGGCCAGAGCTTTACCTGACTCGGAGATATCATCCCAGAAGGGAGACTCAAACTCGTAGTAACCTTCCTTAATCTTTTCAAAGAGCTTGGACTCAGTTTCCTCATAGAAAGGAGGGTACCCACAGAGCCTGGAACAGAGCACAGAGCGGGGGCCCTTCAGTGGCAGCTCCTGGATAGCCCTGAGGTCACACGAGTGAGGAGTGACAGTGCCACAGGGGCTGCTCAGTGACAGTGCCACAGGGGCTGCTGTGCCACCTCTCTGCCCCTCTGCTCCACGTGTCAGCAAAAAAAAACCTTCAAACTTCACCAGAGGACAAAGGAACAGCTGGTACCGAGAGGTGTGGGAGGGAAAGAAACAGAAAGTACCCGGGAAGATGGGATGGTATTTGTGGGCAACTGGAAAGAACAAAGCATGGGATGAGGCACGAATTAGAGCAAATGTGATTCCTTTCATAGCTGCTTGGTTCCCCGCATTCCTTTAATTTCTGTGTTTGGGAGGAATTCAGGAATTTGGGAGCTCTGGCATCGCCCCCTCCCCTGCTGTGGCTGCCCAGAG
>NW_026624456.1:42199-51384 GCF_030028575.1 Malurus melanocephalus
CACCATTAAATAGAAAGAACCACAGACAATCACTGCCTGCATGCTGAGGTTTACCCGGTGAGCTGCATCCGGCCAATGCCGTCTGGTGGGAATTAAACAAACCCCATTGCATTAAAATAATTTTTATTTTTTTTTTCAATCAATATATTGCCCTTGCAATCACCCTTTTCTTTGCATTCTTAAAACGCTGAGATTTTTCAGTCTCTACTGCTGTTTATGGGGTCTGTGCAGTGCATCTGTGAGCAGCACATTGTTATCACCACACTGATGTATTTTCCCCATTTTTCAGGCAATGCCCTGTACCTGCACAATCTTTTCCAGGAATTCCCCCCAGTTCAGCCCAGTGCTCACCCACATATCCCGGAGTCCCACAGGCCGTGGACATGATCCCRTTCTGCTCCATCTTCGACAAGCCAAAATCYGTGATCATGATTTTGGAGTTCTCCTCGGGGGTCAGGTAAAGGAGATTCTCGGGCTGTGAACACGGGGGGGGATGGTCAGAGGGTGAAATTTGTGGTGGGGAAATGGCAGCAAAGAGCAGAAGGTGGTGGGGTAGAATAGGGCCAGCTCCCCCTGGCCATGGGGACGGGGACAGGGCTCACCTTCAGGTCCCGGTGCACAATCCCATTCTCATGAAGGTATTTCACAGCTGTCAGGACCTGGTGGATCACCAGGCTGGCGTCCTTCTCCGTGTAAACGCCCCGTTCCAAGATCCTGTCAAACAGCTCTCCCCCAGACACCCTGCAGAACGTGCAGCTTAGGCAGGAGAGGACTGAGAAAACCCTAAATAAAGCTAATTGTGCTTTTGTGTCAGGGCAGCAGCACCTTTTGGAATGCTGAGGCTGAGAGGGGATGCTCCTGGGTGCAGTTTCAGGCTCCACTGGGGGTTACTGGGCAACCTGGGCAATTGGGGTGAGCTTGTGAGGCCAGTGCTGGCAGGACTGAGCTGCAGGGATCCAGCCCTGCTGAGTGGATTTAGGGTTTTTTTCTAAATCTGCACTTCAGCAGCAGCAGCAGCCGGGTGCTCAGAGCACTTTCTCTGCTGCTGACACGGTGCCCATTCCATTTCTAGAAACCCTGCGTGGCACAGCTTTAATTAGAAATACTTCAGTCTGTGCCCTGCTAAACTGTGAGCAGCTCATTTGCATGAAGAGATCGAACCATGGTTTGSAAAGTTGGTGTTATTTTTGAGGATGGGTCCAGGTTTTTCCAGGGACTCTGTGGGTGCTGAAATCCCACCCATCACCCTGCTCCATCCCCTGGGCCCCACACACACAGCTCTGCTGTACTCACAGCTGCATCACCAGGTAAAAATGCGTTGTGCTCTCATAAATATCTTCCAAAGTCACGATGTTTTCGTGCTTTATTCTGCAAAGGGAAACGTGGCTCAGAAACAAAACCCAGCAAGGACAGAAGMGGCTGCTGAGGTGGAAAATTTGATTTTAAGCAGCAGGGAAAGCTCCCTGGGTGTTGTGGGGCTGTTCTCCCTGCCCTGCATGGCACAGGATCACTGATGCCCATCCAAGGCGGGCACCAGACCCTTTATTTAACATTCCCTTTGCAGGGGTGTTCCTTGCACTCACTTTTTCAGCACTGCTATTTCGTTCTCCAGGCTGCTGTCCCTGCTCAGAGGAGATTTCTTGATGCATTTCAGAGCAAAGAGTTTGCCGGTGCTTTTCTGCTTCACCAGGAAGACTTCGGAGAAGGCGCCTCTGCAGGGAGGGCAGAGGGTGAATCTCAGAGCTGGGAGGGATTTACAGAGAGGGGAAATAACGAGGGAAAAACGTGGTGGTGGCTCTGATTCCAAAGCTGGGACTGTACCCCCCAGCAGAGGATATTCAAGGGCAGGGTGTGCAATAAAAACAAAACCCCACAGATTTCTCTGTTCCTGGTGCACAGTCCSTCAGGAGCTGCGTTTGGGTCGGGATCACCCAACATTCTGCTCCTCTGAAATGCAAAACAGCAGAACCTCAGTTCGTGTTTAAATCAGCCCCTGATTGTTCTCCTTTGTGCTGCTGCTGTGTCCCCTCAGTGACAGTGACAGTGACAGTGACAGTCCCGGGCAGGGCTCACCCCAGCAGCCAGGAGCAGGTATTTATAGGATTTATGGGATTTCTAGTATTTATAACCCCAATCCTGTTAAAGGTTTGTCGTGGGGAGCTGAGCACGTGGCTCGGGCAGTGACAGTGCACGCTGTGCCAGGTCAGTCCTCYCTGATCCTCAAAACAGACACAGATTCAGTGCTCTGAATCTGCAAAGCCCCACTATCCCACTATGATAATGAATTTTGGGTCCCAGATCTTCATTTCAGTCCTTCAGGGGGTGAAGAAATGCATGCGAAGAAAAAAAATCCCAAATTCTAATGCTAATTTTTTCCTATTGAAGCAATAGTAGGAAATGAACAACCTACAAATCAGCTGCTGGGGCATCTGTTCTMCATCTCTGTCCCAAACAGTTTATAATAATTATGGCCCTTATTAAAAATGATGAATCAACAAGTGGGCTAGGAGAGAACAAAGCCTTTCCTAACCTCATTCCTTAGGTGAAAGGTGCTGGTAATTTAATTAATCTCTGAGGCTGAAAAGGCACAGAATTTGGAGTAACTGCTTCTTTGAATCTTTGTCGTGGGCTCGGAAGTCCCAGAAAATGTCAGAACTTGCTGGTGGAGGTAATTCAATTCCTCCCCCACCWCCTTGGGAATGTTTTGTTGTCTCASCCCCATGAATAGGCAAATTAAGCCGTTGAGGCACAGGGAAGGATTGTACAACTCCAACATCCTTGTTTTTGTTTCATTCCCCCACTGAGTCAGGGCTCCTGWGCTAAATTTACCGATTGTTATTGTGATTGCTGTGCCTGCGCCATCCCCGACCTTGCAGCAGTGAGAAAAAAACACTTTATCCAGAATTTCTGAGGGTTATGGGATGGAGGGAAGGGCAGAGGGATTTGGGGCTGTGCTGGGGTGGGTTTGATGCTGTTTGGGAAAATCAGAACAGCAGCAGCAGCATCCCTGGGTGCTCCCTCCCATTTTTGGGGAGCTGTTCCTTTATTCCCCACATTCCCATGGGATCCTGACCAGGACCAGGAGGGGTCTGGGGGTGCTCCTACCCCAGGACAGATGGGGTACTCACGATCCCAGCGCCTCCATGAAGATAAAAGTTTTACGGATGTTGCTGGTCTGCTTCTTCCAGGAGCTGCTGTCGTCCTCTTCCTTGYGCCCCATCTCCTCCAGAGTGGAACTGGGGAATGCTGTCAGAGGAGGAGAGGTGACTGAGGAGAGGTGGCTCCTGTTTGTGGGAAGCCCAGGACACCCCAGGAAGAACGAGGATTAGAGCTGGACGAGGTCTGGGAGGTGGGAAATGTTCCACAAACCCCCTCAGAACGTGARATGAGATCAGGGCTGAGGAGTGCAGGAGTCTTGGAAGGGGAGAAAGGAACCTGGGAATGAGGGGAAAATTGATAAAATAGTGACCCTGGGCAGCAGGGGCAGGGGGAGCATCCCTGGGAGTGGGGAATGTTCCTGGGAGTGGGGAATGTTCCTGGGAATGGGGAATGTTCCTGGGAATGGGGAACATCCCTGGGAATGGGGAACATCCCTGGGAATGGGGGAATCTCCATGGGAATGGGGAACATCCCTGGGAATGGGGAATGTTCCTGGGTATGGGGAGCATCCATGGGAATGGGGAAATCTCCATGGGAATGGGGAATGTTCCTGGGAGTGAGGAACATCCCTGGTTAATGAGGAACATCCCTGGGAGTGAGGAATGTTCCTGGGAATGGGGAAAATCCCTGGAAATGGGGAATGTTCCTGGGAGTGGGGAATGTTCTTGGGAATGGGGAAAATCCCTGGGAATGGCGAATGTTCTTGGGAATGGGGAACATCCCTGGGAATGGGGAACATCCCTGGGAATGGGGAATGTTCCTGGGAGTGGGGAATGTTCTTGGGAATGGGGAAAATCCCAGGGAATGGGGAACATCCCAGGGAATGGGAAAAATCCCTAGGAATGGGAAACATCCCTGGGAATGGGGAATGTTCCTGGGAATAGGGAATGTTCCTGGGAATGGGGAAAATCCCTGGGAATGGGGAATGTCCCTGGGAATGGGGAATGTTCCTGGGAATGGGGAACATCCCTGGGAATGGGGAACATCCCTGGGAATGGGGAACATCCCTGGGAATGGGGAACATCCCTGGGAATGGGGAATGTTCCTGGGAATGGGGAATGTTCTTGGGAATGGGGAATGTTCTTGGGAATGGGGAACGTTCCTGGGAATAGGAAACATTCCTGGGAATGGGGAACATCCCTGGGAATGGGGAACATCCCTGGGAATGGGGAGCATCCCTGGGAATGGGGAATGTTCCTGGGAATAGGGAACGTTCCTGGGAATGGGGAGCATCCCTGGTTAATGAGGAACATCCCTGGGAATGGGGAAAATCCCTGGGAATGGGGAAAATCCCTGGGAATGGGGAATGTTCCTGGGAATGGGGAACATCCATGGGAATGGGGAAAATCCCTGGGAATGGGGAAAATCTCCCTTCCCAGAGCAGGAACAGCTGCCCAAAGGCTCTGGGACACAGCTGAGCCTTCAGAGGACAAAGCAAAGCTTTCCTGGATATTATTTATCCATTTGGAAAAGGCAGAGGTACCAAAGCAGAGARAAAGCTGAAAGGTCTTTTTTCATGAGAGACAGCTTGGATATTGGATTCCYCCCGAACCTACTTTATCTCCTTAATTAGCACGTTTGCAGCGTTTTCAGCTCCTTGACACAATTTTTAAAGGTTAATTTAACATTATTGAAACCAAAATTGACTCGGTTGTAAACAGTTGAAGGCCTCAGTCCATCAAATCATCAAAGGCCTCATGAACCTGCCCTTTATTTACCTCCTGTGTAACTCAGAGAAATCAGCTCCTCACAGAACCCACTGTTTAAAATCAGTGAAGGTCAAAAGTCCCACAAAAATGCTGATCATTCACTAGAAACCTTTCTGCCAATTATCCTGAGCCCCTCAATGATAATTTCTTTGCAGTTATCTGCCCATCCCAAACCTACAGATCTGGGATGTCACAAAAAAAAGGGAATTTTCCTGGCAGGGACACTCAGCTGGTGTGGCAGGTGAGTTTTTTCCACTGTCAGTGGTGTCAGAGCTGTGCTGGGAGCTGAGGGACAGGGAGCACTGAGAGCAGCTCTGCATCCCTCTCCCAGCTGCTGATAAAAACCAGATAGGAGGTGAAAAAAAGATAAAATCCAACTAGGTCAGCCCGGCCCTGGGGACAAGTGGCATTTTGGGCTCCTGTGCTGCGGTACATCCTGGTTGGGATCAGTTCCATGGGGACCTGAGGGACAGAGGGACAGAGGGNTCCATGGGGACCTGAGGGACAGAGGGACAGAGGGACGGAGAGCAGGGACAGAGAGACAGAGGGACAGAGGGGCAGGGGGACAGGGGGATAGAGGGACAGAGGGCAGGGACAGAGGGCAGGGACAGAGGGACAGAGTGAAAAAGGGACAGAGGGACAGAGGGCAGGGACAGAGGGACAGAGGGCAGGGACAGAGGGACAGAGTGAAAAAGGGACAGAGGGACAGAGGGCAGGGACAGAGGGACACAGGGACAGAGGGACACAGGGACAGAGGGACACAGGGACAGAGAGCAGGGACAGAGGGATAGAGGGACAGAGGGACAGTGGACAGAGGGACAGAGGGACAATGGACAGAGGGACAGAGGGACAGAGAGCAGGGACAGAGGGACAGAGGGACAGAGGGACAGAGGGACAGAGAGGAGGGACTGAGGGACAGAGTGAAAAAGGGACAGGGACAGAGGGACAGAGGGACAGAGGGACAGAGTGAAAAAGGGACAGGGACAGAGGGACAGAGGGACAGAGAGGCAGAGAGCAGGGACAGAGGGACAGAGACAGAGGGACAGAGGGACAGAGGGACAGAGAGCAGGGACAGAGGGACAAAGACAGAGGGACAGAGGGACAGAGTGAAAAAGGGACAGAGGGACAGAGTGAAAAAGGGACAGGGACAGAGGGACAGAGTGAAAAAGGGACAGAGGGACAGAGGGACAGAGGGCAGGGACAGAGGGACAGAGTGAAAAAGGGACAGAGGGACAGAGGGACAGAGGGCAGGGACAGAGGGACAGAGGGACAGAGGGACAGAGGGCAGGGACAGAGGGACAGAGGGACAGAGACAGAGGGACAGGGACAGAGGGACAGGGACAGAGGGACAGGGACAGAGGGCAGGAAAACCCTCCTGGGCTGGGCAGAGTGACCGTCCCCACCATGGAGAGTGACCATGCACTGATGGACCCTCACTTCTGGGTGTTCAATGGGAATTTGGCCCTTCCAAACCCCAGGATCAAATTTTCCCAATCCTGGCTCATTCCAGCTCCATTCCTGGAGTATTGTGATGTTTAAATCCTGGTGAATTCAACATTTCCTCATTTTGCAGCGGGTTTTGCTCCCTGAGGAAGGTGGTTTGATGTTTTCTGCCATCTCCTGTGAATCATCTGCTCCTCTCCTGCTGTCACTCTGCAGTTGGTGCTGGGGACAGCCTGAGGAGCAGCTCTCACTCCCTACACGTGCATTCCATCTCCTGCTCTCTCAGTTTCTCTGTGCCATCACCAGCAAGTCATTTCCTGCCTCCCCTCGCCTCTCTGCGAGGAAGGGGAGTAAATGCTGCTATTCTGAGAGCAAAATAATGGAATGTTTGAGTTTCTGAATGGAARGCTGCATATGGCAGGGGGTGGARGGGATGATCTTTAGGGTCCCTTCCAACCCMAACCATCCTGTGATTCCATATGTGCCCAGGTGATGAGCACCTGCCCACTTTCCCATCCTCCTCCGTGGTTTTTCCTCTTTTTCTTGCAAAGGGAAGTGTTTGCCAGGGGTTGGTGCAGGACACAGCAGCCTCGGTCCAGCCACTATTACAGAACTTGGGAGTGAATTCCCTGATTCTCTGGGTCACCTGTTGCACTTCACAGCAGCTGCTGCCAGTGCAAGGTTTGATGGTTTTGTTGTCTGTCCTTTTGTTATTAATTCAGGCTCTGGTGCAACAATCGCAGAATCCCAGAATGGTTTGGGTGGGGCCTCAAAGCCCCCTAAAAACCCCCTTAAAGCCCCCTGAAAGCCCCCTGAAAACCCCCTGAAAGCCATCCATCCATCCTCAAAGCCATCCATCCATCCCCAAAGCCATCCATCCATCCCCAAAGCCATCCATCCATCCTCAAAGCCATCCATCCATCCCCGAAGCCATGGGCAGGGACAGCTCCCACTGTCCCAGGCTGCTCCAAACCCCAATGTCCAGCCTGGTTTGGGGCATTTCCAGGGATTCAGGGGCAGCCACAGCTTCTCTGTGCCCTCTGCAGTCCCTCCTTTTCCACTCCTGGGTTTATGGATGGGAGAAGCTCCCCACAGGGGTAAAACCACAGCAGACATTGGGCAAAACAGATTTGTGCTGGCACTGGCAGCTTTTCCTGCCCTGGGCCGTGTCCCCTTTGTGCCTCCATCCCCTGCCAGCTCCATCCTCACCCCTGGATGCTGTGGGCACATCCCAGCCTGGCACTGGGGTGCACTCTTGAATTCCCATATTTTAGACCCAAACCAAGGGCTGTGCTGCCCTTCTGCCCCTTCACCCCCTGGCAGTGCCAGCACACCTTTGTGCTCAGGTTGCATAATGAGATTGAAAAGCTCATTAGTTAATGAAGGTGAGGACCTTTGGGGCTGGGAATGAAGTGCATTAACGTGGCTTTAATTTGCTGAGCTTCCCTCTTCCCATCATAACAAATCCAGCAATATGCACAGCTTCAATCGAGTTTATATTAGAGATATAAAATAATAATCAATTTTGGGATTAATGTCTGATCTTTGGGGTCTCCTACAGCCTGCTCTGCTCTGTCTGCTCCCAGAGTGCAAGGGATGCTTTCATGACCTTGCTTCAATATTTCCCGAGGAAATTTGTTCTGCTTCCATATCCCACAGCAACAAATGCATCTGCAGCCAGCCCCTGCTCCTGAAYGGATGCACTGCATTAGCAGAATGATTGTAAGTCATGATTAATGCTCTCGTGACAAACTTCCATGTGCAGGGGGAGCAGACATGGGGTGCCTTTGGAATTAGAAGTTTATAGGGAAAAAAAAAAAGAGGATAGAAATTCAAAGGGCTTTGATTTTTTTCAAAAAGCACAGCAAAGCAAGCGAATCTGCATGTGAATGAATGGATGAATGAAGTGACAGGGACAAAAGAACAAGAAATCGAAACCACGAGCTCGCCATTAAAAACAAACCCACGTCAAAGCTCTCGCATTCCCCCCCAATGCCATTCATTCCAAAACAACTTGGGGAACACTTGCAAAAAAAAAAAAAAAAATTCCATTTCACTGTAAATATCCCAGATTCCATAAAACACTTTGGAAGTAAAATGTCAGAGACGGCTTTCTATGAAATTGCTAAATAYAACACGAGTGCTGGAGGACACCACGGCAGARAAGTCCTTCGGTATTTACCTGTTASAGGATAAAATTCATTTCAAAGGAAAGCAGGGATCCCACTGAATGGAACAGCAAAAGCAAATGGCTCGCAAGGAAAGAATAATTCCCTTACCCAAGTCAGCGCAGACAAAGCAACTCCTGTTGGCTGCTCCAGCTCGGCTGCGAGTCTGCGGGGATTAGAGCTGGCAAAGAGGAGGAGGAGGAGGAGGAGGAGGAGGAGATGGAGCCCCGAGGTGTGAGCAGGGAGTGAGCAGGAGCAGGAACAGGATCAGGATCGCCGTTATTCCACCTGGCTGGGATGGAGCAGAATCCCAATGATTCCACCCGGCTGGGATGGAGCAGAATCCCAGTGATTCCTCCTGGCTGGGATGGAGCAGAATCCCAGTGATTCCACCCGGCTGGGATGGAGCAGAATCCCAGTGATTCCACCTGGCTGGGATGGAGCAGAATCCCAGTGATTCCACCCGGTGGGGATGGAGCAGAATCGCAGTGATTCCACCCGGTGGGGATGGAGCAGAATCCCAGTGATTCCTCCTGGCTGGGATGGAGCAGAATCCCAGTGATTCCACCCGGTGGGGATGGAGCAGAATCCCAGTGATTCCACCCGGCTGGGCTGGAGCAGAATCCCAGTGATTCCTCCCGGCTGGGATGGAGCAGAATCCCAGAGATTCCTCCCGGCTGGGATGGAGCAGAATCCCAGTGATTCC
>NW_026624456.1:52115-53517 GCF_030028575.1 Malurus melanocephalus
AGGGCTGGGCTGGGGGCTCCCAGCAGGATTTCCAGCATTGGGATGGGGAAATCATCCCTCAATGGGGATGCTCAGCATCCCTCAATGGCACAAACCCACCAAGAGCAATCACCCGGCACAGGTTGATCTCCATCCCCGGAATCCGGGGCTATTTTACCACACAAATGGCTCCATTTTGACTTTCAAAACCTCCCTGCGTGTGCCTGCCGTATGAATAGAGGAAATATTAATAATTCTTTGAGTCTTTTCTGTCGTGTGGGATTTTTAGAGCTGGCAATAACAACTTTASTGGCTGCGTTCTCAGTTGATTTACACTGCCATCTAGAATAATGCATGGAAAAGGCCCACATCATTGTGAAGTTTAGTTTTATATCGGGAATAAATCAGCGCTGCAGCCCCTGGGGTTGTTCTGGAGGGGAGGTGGCTGTGATAAAGCTCTGGGTGCCCACGCCTCGTCCTGCTCTCACWGAATTTGCTGTGAACGTGTCACAAATCCACAGAAAGAGCCCGACTGCAGCCGTTGGAGTAGGAAGAAACATTCTTGAAAAAAAAGGAAGCAGAGAAGAGCTCTTCAGCTTAAATATTCCCACATTGCCTGAGTTCAGAGCTTGGCCTTCAGGAACACTCAGAGAAAAACACCAACAACCTGCAGGAGTGAGAGGGAAGAGCTCCCTGCAGTGTTTGTGTGCAGGAATGGATGGTGATTGTGGCTCCTGACCTTGCCTGATGGAAATCTGGGACAGCAGCGATTCAGTTCAGGGACTTGTGCTGAGCTCTCCGTGGGCTGGAGCTAAAATAGCAGCGCTTAGCCAAAGGCAGCGGGAGGCAGAGCAGAGCTGTGACACAGCAGGGGCAGGGGACAGGGACAGAGCAGGGTGAGGGAACAGTGACAGAGCTGTGACAACGGGGACAGGGGACAGGGACAGAGCTGGGTCAGGGTGAGGGGACAGGGACAGAGCAGGGTGAGGGGACAGGGACAGAGCAGGGTCAGGGGACAGGGGACAGGGACAGGGACAGAGCAGGGGCAGGGGACAGGGATAGAGCAGGGTCAGGGTGAGGGGACAGTGACAGAGCAGGGTGAGGGGACAGGGACAGAGTTGGGTCAGGGGACAGGGACAGGGACAGAACAGGGTGAGGGGACAGGGACAGTGACAGAGCTGTGACAGAGCAGGGTCAGAGGACACAGGGACAGGGCTGGGTGTGATGGAGCAGGGTGAGGGGACAGGGACAGTGACAGAGTTGGGTGTGACAGAGCAGGGTCAGGGTCAGGGGACAGAGATGGAGCTGGGTCAGGGTGAGGGGACAGGGACAGGGACAGAGTTGTGACAGAGCAGGGTGAGGGGACAGGGACAGGGACAGAGCGGGGTGAGGGGACAGTGACAGGGACAGAGCTGGGTGTGAC
>NW_026624456.1:55122-56372 GCF_030028575.1 Malurus melanocephalus
GCTGGAGCAGTCTCGGCTCAGCAGGAGCATCCCCGGAGCTCCGGTGCCAGCAGAGAGCACTGCAGCACAGCCAAAGGAGCCACCCGGCCTTCTGAGCACMAGGAAACAAATGAGGAGGAGTCCTCATTTAAAGAAAAGTCATAAAAACACGAGTGATGCAGTTGGAGTTGAGCAGTGTTATTGTCACTGAACTCCTGAAGGCAATAATGTGCGTTTCAATGATCCATTTTTCTCTGTCTGAGCATTGTTTGATTTTCCTTGTTGCCTCAGAACAGGGATTCTGTAAATCAGGGAAGCTCTTTGGTTTTTGGGATGGTTGGGAAGGAGCTGGGRTGGTSTGGGTGCTGATTCTGTCAGTCCCTGCTGTCTCAGCTGGAGAGAGCTGTGCTTTTTTCCAGGCTTTATTTCAAAAATTAAATGGATAAATTGGTGAATGAGTTACCCAAGGAACCCGGCCTCAGGTTCTGTATGTTCACCTTAACCTGGGAGTTCTGGTCCTGGAAACTACATGGCAATCATTCACTGAAAAATGGTAAAGAATCCTGTAATTAGCTCCTGATGAGCATYRCTKTTAATTACCCTGCTGGGTGGCACATTTACTGCACAGCTTCATTATCTGTGCCTCAATAATTCCAGCCATCCCTCGTATCTCCATCATTTCCATAGGAACCTGCCTTCCTGGGCACACCCCAAGCCCCCATCCCAGCACCCCACCATAGGAACCTGCCTTCCTGGGCACACCCCAAGCCCCCATCCCAGCAGTTCCCATCGCCCCATGACCCATCCAGGCAGATTTTGGGGTTTGGGGCTGCGTTTTGTCACCTTGAGTCACGTTTGGTATGAGAATCACCCAAGGAGTGGTTGTTTTGCACGCTTGGCCATTCTGGGTCCACTCCCAGCCTCACATTCCCAATCCACACGGTTCCTGGCGCACAGAACCTCTCCTGTGCTGATGGTTCACACCCAGAGCTGAAGAGGAATCTAAAAACAGGATCCTGAGGGGGCCTTTCCGTGAAAATGGAAACACCAATCATGCAGGTTTGAATAGACGTTTACTCAAGGGGTTAATTACATATCCTGAAAGAGCAAAACTTCATTTTGTGCATCTGGAGAGGCTCAGGGAGTGATGGTGGCTGCCCAGAAAGCCTTGGGATGTTCAATCCCTGCTCAGCTCCTTGGAGAGCCTGCAGGGAGTGACCATCCCTCCATGACACTGTGGACAGAGTGACCATCCCTCCATGGCACTGTGG
>NW_026624456.1:58173-60248 GCF_030028575.1 Malurus melanocephalus
CTGGAGCTTGGGGTGTCCTGGGGCTCCTTCTGGAGCTCGGGGTGTCCCCAGATCCGTCCTGAAGCTCGGGGTGTCCCCAAATCCCTCCTGGAGCTCGGGGTGTCCCCAGGTCTCTCCTGGAGCTCGGGGTGTCCCTTCTGGAGCTCGGGGTGTCCTCAGATCCCTCCTGGAGCTCGGGGTGTCCTGGGATCCCTCCTGGAGCTCGGGGTGTCCCCAGGTCCCTCCTGGAGCTCGGGGTGTCCCCAAATCCCTCCTGGAGCTCGGGGTGTCCCCAGATCCCTCCTGGAACTCGGGGTGTCCCCAAATCCCTCCTGGAACTCGGGGTGTCCCCAGATCCCTCCTGGAGCTCGGGGTGTCCCCAGGAAAGCTCGACAGTTCCTGATCTCTGAATTTGCAGTGTTGGGATTGATTCCAGAGCCCCCTCCCTGCCCAAAGAGCTGCCCCAGAGGAGCACAGCAAGGGGTGTTATTTTGGGGAGATGCTGCCCCAGTGAGGGGTGTTATTTTGGGGAGATGCTGTCCTAGGGGAGCACAGTGAACGTTGTTATTTTGGGGAGATGCTGCCCCAGGGGAGCACAGTGAGTGTTGTTGTTTTGGGGAGATGCTGCCCCAGAGGAGCACACTGAGTGTTGTTATTTTGGGGAGATGCTGCCCCAGTGAGGGGTGTTATTTTGGGGAGATGCTGTCCCAGCCCTGCAGGGTTCCCGAGGGAGGGGCAGGTCCTGCTGACCCCTCTCACCCCGCAGTGCAGAGAGGATTCTCCTTTTCCTTCTGCCCACACCATTCCRGTTTTGGGGCTGCTCTGCCTGTCCTGGATTCCCCAGGAAACGCTGCTGCAGCCACAGAGGCCAYCACACACATCACCTCAGGCTGCTTTGCCAAATATTTCCTCCCTGAGCCGAGCTTTGGCCCCRGAAGGGTTTTTGCTGTCAGGAGAATTTCCAGGGGTGCTGTGGGGAGGGATCTCAGCCCCAAACTGTGCCTGCAGTGGGGCAGGGCAGAGCCTGGGCTGGCACCGTGCCCACGGGCAGCCCATTCTGCCCCTGAAATCCTGGTTATCAGCACAATTTCATCATTAATCGTGGATCCTCGRCGTTTGTTTGCTCCTCTCCCGGCGCTGCACAAACCCACACTCGCTCTTCCCCTCGGGAAAAAAATGAATTCAAAGAGAAGGAAGAGCAAATCAGACCAWTTTCCCGAGGCCACAGAATTTCTCAGATATCCATTTCAAGGTGTTTACTGCAGCCTTTCATCCCCTTYCCCGACCGTTGGGGCTGAATTCCCTGCCTGGCAACAGATGGGATTCCGATTTATTTTTAGCAATTTGTTTGCTTTGATTGAACCCTTCACCACCGCGTTTGGAATCACCTCGGGGTGAAATGCAGAAGAGGAGCTCCTCGTGGTGAAAAACCATCCCTGAAAACAGAATTTGATTCCTCTTTCAGTGTCCCGGGTCTGAGTTCTCCATGAATCCCACAAAAATCATGGAAATGCCTCAAACGGCCTCAAGACAGGGACATCACCCTGTGTGCACAGTCCCTGCTCACCATTTGTTCAGTTCTTTACTAAAATTATCCTTTGATGCTTTAAACCCCTCTTTTTGCTCCCTCCCCCAAAATGGCTTTTAATAATTAAGTGTAATGGAGGAGCTTTGATTGGATTCCTCACTCAGATGGTTAATTAGGTATTTCTAAATAAGTTACAAAATGTGTTCCTTTGGATTCAATTCCTTTTACTTTATCCAAACTAAAACGCTCTGCTCTCCAGAGAGTTCCTGTTTGAGAATTGACTGAAGATAATTATTTCAGATAATTAAGATCACTGAGCAAWGTAATTTAATTTTCTTCCCTGCCTCTCCCTCCCTCCAAGAAACGTAAATGTCTGTGGAGCATCTGATCGATAAAAAAAGCTTTCCAAAGGTTAAGTTGGCCAAGTTGGGAGCGAAATCCAGTAGAGAAAAGTACTCAAAATGTTTGGAAAAGCACTGAAATTTCTAATTGAATTATTGTCCCCCTGCCAAGATTTCTCCTGAGTTTGTTTTTTGGTTCACTTAGCTGTTTGTTTTTTTTTTTTTTT
>NW_026624456.1:61087-63962 GCF_030028575.1 Malurus melanocephalus
GGAATTGTGAGGTTGTTTTCAGGGATTTGGGATGCTGTGTTCCAATGGGGAGATTGTGTTCAGGGAATTGGAAAGTTGTGTTCAGGGAATTGGGAGGTTTTGTTCAGACAATGGGCAGTTTTGTTCAGGGAATTGGGAGGTTGTGTTCAGGGAATTCGAAAGTTTTTGTTCAGGGAATTGGGGGGTTTTGTTCAGGGAATTGGGAGGTTGTGTTCGGGGAATTAGAAAGTTGTATTCAGGGAATTGGGGGGTTTTGTTCAGGGAATTGTTTTTTGTTTTTTTTTTCAGGGAATTGAGGGGTTGTGTTCCCATAGGAAGGTTGTGTTCAGGGAATTGGGAGGGTGTGTTTAGGGAACTGGAAAGTTGTATTCAGGGAATTGGGGGGTTTTGTTCAGGGAATTGGGAGGTTTTTTGTTCGGGGAATTGAGGGGTTGTGTTCCGGGAATTGGAAAGTTGAGTTCAGGGAACTGGGGGGTTTTGTTCAGGGGGTTAAGGGGTTGTGTTTGGGGAATTGGAAAGTTGTGTTCAGGGAATTGAGGGGTTGTGTTCCCATAGGAAGGTTGTGTTCAGGGAATTGGAAGGTTGTGTTCGGGGAATTGGGGGTTTTGTTCAGGGAATTGAGGGGTTGTGTTCCCATAGGAAGGTTCAGGGAATTGGGAGGTTGTGTTTAGGGAATTGGAAAGTTGTATTCAGAGAATTGTTGTTTTTTTGTTTTTTTTTTCAGGGAATTGGGAGGTTTTGTTTGGGGAATTGTGGGGTTGTGTTCAGGGAATTGGGAGGTTGTGTTTAGGGGATTGAGGGGTTGTATTCAGGGATTTGGGAGGCTGTGTTCCCATAGGGAGGTTCAGGGAATTGGAAAGTTGTATTCAGGGAATTGGAAAGTTTTGTTCAGGGGATTGAGAGGTTGTATTCAGGGATTTTGGAGGTTGTGTTCCCATAAGGAGGTTCAGGACAGCTCTCCTTTAGCACAGCCTGTGCTGAGGAGCAGCAGGGAGATGGAAGCTGGAGCTGTGGAGCCCTGGATGAGCTGCTGAGAAAAGGCSTTGGAGGCTTTTCCTTTGTTTTATTTTCATTTTGTTTTCCTCAGAAYGCCCGAACGGGGCTTTGTGGAAAGGGCAGCACTGGAACATCCCAGGCTGAGCATTTGGGGACAGTGCCTGCCCCCCTCAGCACCCCAAAATCTCCCAAAAATCTCTGATTTTTTAGCCCAAATCACTCGCTAATGGCTGCACACGTTCATTAACGCTTCCTGCRGGGTGTTCATTATCATTTCTGATTTACAAAGACCACTCAGCACAGCACAAACACCCCGTGCCGTGTCAGCGCTCGCCTTTGAAGCTGCTGGGGAGGTGAACACCAAAGATCTGCTGTCTTAATTAGTACAAGAGGTTACGGAGATGTTAATACCTGATCTTGCAGGGCTGACAGAAAGGATTAAAGGTTGTGGAATCRGGTGCCTGTAAAGCACAGGGTTCTCAATGCTGGGGGTTTTTCACATTGGCTGATTGTGGGTTCATTTTCTTGGCTGCAGGAGGCTCTGAATCCCACCCAGACCCCAATTCTGCTGTCGGGTGATTGTGCCTGGATTTTTCAAGGTATCTGAKTGTGACAAGAAACGCTCAGCCCGTCTCAGGGTGGGGAAAATCTTCCAGCAATTAATTAACTTATTGTATTTTGTGATGGTTGCGGTGCCTCCGTGGCACCCAGAGGATCTCAGCTCTTTGATCCKGAGGGTGTGATTTATTGGGCGATTGCACATCTCCAAACCATCACTCACGCTGGGAAGAGGGGCTGTGATCTCATCGGGCTGGGAAAAACGTGACATGGAAGGACTTTTATCAAATGGAGGGGGCTGATGGATGGACGAGTCAGGCAAGTATTGATTCAAGCCAATATATTATTTTCTACATTAATATTGTGCAGGCAGTGGCAGGTACAGAGCCTGCACTGGGCCTGGTGCTCCYTCCATGATGAAGAATTGCCCTTCTGTGCAGTTTCATTGGAATGAGGAATGATGGTTTGGGACATTAAATGAGTTCAAAGGGAAGTGTTTGTTCTTTAATTATGTGAAAAGCCAGAAAAAAAAATGCACGATGGTTTTCCTTGTGCAGTCAGGAAGAGACGCTGTGAGGGGAATTCGGTTGGGAAGTGGGCTGGGATGTTCCTGTGTGCACCGCTGCATTTTGGGGATGGCTCGGGACCCGAATTTGGGTGGGAAGGTGGATCAGGAGAGGGTTTTTAATCCCAGTTTGGTCCTGGTGCCTTTGTTGAAGCAGAGCAGCCATTCCAGGGCACAGTTTCTCCTTCTGTCCCTGCTCCCTTCATTCCAAGGTCGTTCCTGGGAGTTCCAGTGTGTGACTGATGTTTTCCCCTGCTCTCTGCTCTGCCGTGGAATCCTGGATTTATTAACAGAGCAGCGAGCTCTGCCCATATTCATCAGCAGCAGATGGTGATAAGGACCGGTGCTTTCACWATTTCCATCCTCCTGCCTTCCCGGGCCCAGCAAGGGAGGGGATYAACCTCAGACCCCGAGGATTTGGTTTTTGCTGCCTCTGTGGTCATCGGGAGATCCCCAGGATGGGAGAGAGCTGAGGGCCCTTGGCCTGAGCTCACTGATGAAAAGGTGAAGCCCCTGCAGCATTTTGGGGTGGGTCGGGCTCAGGCTGCTTTGTCCAAGGTGCTGCTGTCAAACGGGGAACATTTTCAGATGAGTTTGTGCGTCAGAGGGATGGAGGGCCAGTTTGAGCTGTTTCTAAAGGAGTGAAGGAGGTTATCCCAGACCCCTTGCTCTGTGGGTCCATCCGGGGGCAGGACGATCCCACCCCGGTCCAGCAGCCCCGGTCCCGCTGATCCCGCTGTGCTTTTCCCGGTCCCG
>NW_026624456.1:64938-66085 GCF_030028575.1 Malurus melanocephalus
CTGGAGCATTGTTTACCATTGTGTCCCTCAGAACAAAGGAATGGCAAAAACTGACTGTTTCGCGAAATTAATGTTTGAAAAATTATCGGAGATTTTTATCACTCTCACGTATGAAAATAAATCTCCAAATTGCTCATAATCCCTGTGTGTAATGGGTATTTTATAAACATGTCTTATGCCCCGAGGAGACATCAACAGAGGCTTTATTTTACCAAAGTATGACTCAACTGCCAGGAATTTTGAGCAAAGCTCCTCTAATGGGTTCTCTGTGGCCCAGCTCTCTTTGTCATACCCTGATGGATGTGTCAGAAGTTTTAAATGGCACCTGAAGCCATTCCAGGGGTACCTGCAGGAAACCCCCAAATTGGCATTGCCCATCACGGCRTTGCATTTGTGTTGCTAAAAACGCTGGAGAGAGGGTGAGCAGCTCGAGTTCTGCAAAGGTGGTTTTATTAAAATTAGTCCAGATCATGGAAAGAATTTTTTTTTTTTTTTTCTATTTCCCATTTCTTTTCCTCCATCCCTGTGCAGGCAGCTCTCCCTGCCCACTCAGATTTTGGGAAGTCTGCTCAGATTTTGGGAATTCTGCTGAGATATTTGGAAGTCTGCTCTGATTTTGGGAATTCTGCTCAGATTTTTGGAAGTCTGCTCAGATTTTGGGAAGTTTACTCAGATTTTGGGAAGTCTGCTCAGATTTTGGGAACTCTGCTCTGATTTTGGGAAGTCTGCTCTGATTTTGGGAACTCTGCTCTGATTTTGGGAATTCTGCTCAGATTTTGGGAATTCTGCTCAGATTTTTGGAAGTCTGCTCTGATTTTGGGAAGTCTGCTCAGATTTTTGGAAGTCTGCTCTGATTTTGGGAATTCTGCTCAGAATTTTGGAAGTCTGCTCAGATTTTGGGAATTCTGCTCAGATTTTGGGAAATCTGCTCTGATTTTGGGAATTCTGCTGAGATATTTGGAAGTCTGCTCTGATTTTGGGAATTCTGCTCAGATTTTTGGAAGTCTGCTCAGATTTTGGGAAGTCTACTCAGATTTTTGGAAGTCTGCTCTGATTTTGGGAATTCTGCTCAGATTTTGGGAAGTCTGCTCTGATTTTGGGAATTCTCAGATTTTGGGAAGTCTGCTCTGATTTTGGGAAGTCTGCT
>NW_026624457.1:0-2447 GCF_030028575.1 Malurus melanocephalus
TGTCAAGTCCCCCAAAATGTAGCACTTAGTCTCTCTTCACGAAGCTGAACCYCAGAACACAGGACTTGGTCTCTGCCTCAAGCACCCTCAATGCAGAACTTACTCTGTGAGCCCAAATGTTGTCTCAGTGACCCTATTTCAAATCCCCAAATCATGACTCAGTTAATCTGTGTCTGCACCTGGCCAAAGTAGCCTGGTTTTGAGCAGACAAAGTGCAGCACTTGCTCTGTTTCAGAGGCCAAAACCATAGGACATGATCCATTTTTAGGCCCCCAAAATGCAGGACTTGCTCCCTCAKCCCTAAATGGGGCCACAAGGCAGTCAGTACTTGTTCTCCATTTCTCAGCTTTATCAAGGCTCAAACGCTGTACAGGACTGTTTCTACCCTCAGCCCCCAAAATGCAGGATTTGGTCTCTGTGTGAACCCAGACTTGGCTGAGTGGCCCTGGTTTCAAAGTCCCAAAGCACAAGACTTGGCCTCTGCTTCTATGGACTTGAAATGCAGCACTTAGACTCTGCCTTAAACCCCAAAAACACAGGGCTTAGTCACTGTTCCTGAGCCCCAAAACTGGCCAGGTCAGCCTGGTTTCATAACAAGCTGGAAACTCACAGAACATCATCATAGTCCAAAATGCAGATTCAGTCTCTGGTTTTAAGCTCTGAGGCTGAATTTTGAGTTTCCCGAATGCAACCCTTGCTTCTCTCTTTGTGAGCCCAAAAGTTTATCAGTCTCTTTCTGAGCCCTTGAAATAAAGTAGACRTCTCTGTGAGCCCAAAATTGCAGGATTTGGTCTCAGTTCCAAGGCCCCAAACCCAGCAGCGAGTCTTGTTCTGAGACCCCCAGTGCCTGGGATGATTACACTTCATTATTTCTATGTAAATATTCCTCTAGTTGTTAAAGCAGGAGGGAGCATCTAACAGGTTTTCCTTTAACAGGCTTTTTACTTAGAAATCTACACAGAAATTGCACCTTGTCTTCTAAGTATTTATTAATTCTTCTAATATATATTTTTGACATTACTAATTTGAAAAGAGCAAACTCAGTATTCTCCAGTTGACCTCAAGAAACACTGAAATACGCTTTAATGTAGAAACGTTTTATATATATATATATATATTTTTGACATTACTAATTTGAAAAGAGCAAACTCAGTATTCTCCAGTTGACCTCAAGAAACACTGAAATACGCTTTAATGTAGAAACGTTTCCTGAGTAATTTTAAGAAGTAAAGCACAGATTGGTGTTTGCCCATCTCTTCCTGCCATTCCCTCACGTGGAGCAGTGGCTGGAGCTGCTGGATCTTCCTCCCCGAGGCAGGGCCAGATGTGAGCTGTGTGTCAGAGCCTGGAGAGGGGGTGGGCTGAGGATTGAACAAGGGATCAGCTCCGGTGCTGCTCCCAGGATTTCAGTGCTGCATGGTTTGAGCAGGACAGGAGTCTGGCAGCCAGGTTCACAAAATCCCTTTGGCAGAAGAGAGGCAAATACATCCACCCGTTACAAAAAGTGGCTGTGAGGGATTTTTCCATGCCCTCCCACTACTGAGACGTCTCCTAGGAATTGTGGAGCATTACAGCACAGACTGGAACCAGAACTGCTGGCACAGCTTGTCCTATGACTGAGCTCCCATTGCTCCATGTGAGCAATGAGCAATGGTTGGGAAAAGCTTGGGGTTTCCACCTTCCCCAAAGCACTGGCAGAACAGGAATTCTGCCCCGTGCCAAGCATTTTGAGAGGTCCCATAAAGGCACCTCATCCCCTTTGCAGTAACACCTCACAGCCCCTTGTTAACTCTCCTGACCTTTATCTCCAACGCCGTGGGTCTGCCTGCCCCGCTGACACCTTCAATCCATCCTTTACAGATGAGGAAAGCTCAAGCACCAATGCTGCTCTTTTTCCTGTTTTGCTTTTGGCTTACAGTGTTGTCAACCTGGGTTTAGTTTCTGYATTAATTTCACTCATTTAGTTTCTGCTTTCATAAACCAACTTGGCAAATTTGGATGACTGATAAGGAATGAACTTTTCTCACCCACAGCTGCTCTGATATGTATTTCTAAAATCCCTTTTGACTGAACAAATGCAGAGGATATTATTGACAATTTTCAAATAAGGTAATAAATGTTAATAAAATAAGGTTTCCTATACATATGTACTCACAAAGTCAAAGTTTTATATGAACATAATCTAAATGCTCTGAAAATTTCCAAGTATGAAGATACTTTCCTCAAAATCACAGGAGGATTACAAGTGAGAGACAAACAGATATTCCTAAGAAATCAGCTGGGTACCAGGTTGCCTTGGAAGGGTTCAGAAATGGCAGCACTCCAGTCTAAAAACTGGTGGCTGAGAAAGGCAATCTGCAGATGGGATGGAACAAGGCTTGACAAGGATCAACCCAGCAAGGTCTGACCCTGCTGTGGTTTTCTCCTGGCCCCTCCCCCCATCAAAA
>NW_026624457.1:2487-65219 GCF_030028575.1 Malurus melanocephalus
AAAAAAGAAAAAGCAGCAAGTTATTTCAGTGTAAGCACCTTAGATAGCTGCCATCTGCCCTGCAGTTGTGTAAACCCCACTGTAGCTGTGTGCAGTGGGCTCAGCTGGGTTCCAGTTCCTGCAGATCAGCCAGCTCTGGGGGCAGTGCTGACCAGCCCTGCACTGGGGCAATGCAGTGCTGCCCCCCAGGGAACAGAGCAAAGCTCCCGGGAAATAATTCAACAGTTTGGTTGGCCTGTGATGCAAATACAGACTTCTCAGGTTATGCAAAAATAAGCTGGAAACCCACAGAACATCACCAAAATAGACTAAAGGGAGARTGACTGATGATTGTCCAAATGGGCCTGAAAGGAAACGAAAAGGCTGGGAAAGACAGAGGACAGGAAGGTTTCTGAGTAGCTGTGGTCCCCAAAATCCTCTCCTCTGTCCTTCTTTTATTTTTGTAGTCTGATGACAGAGAAAAAAACTAACCCATCATTTCCATAATCCTAAATCCTTATCCTTCATCTGGAAAACTGACACSAATTATGACTTTAGATTCACAATTTACTAATTCAGAATCTTGTCAGAGAACAGTTATTTGCATATTCAACTCTGTTATTTTCACTGGTCTGTGCCTATATTCTGTGTCAAACAAAGCTTTTATGTTACCTTTTAATGGTGTTACAAATAGAAGGGTCTCTTCATTATGTGGGCCATATTGGTTAGCTCAATACTTCCAACTGTTCTTCATCTCTGTTACTTTTTGATTCAAGAAGCAAATTTACTGAAAAAAATGTCAAGGAAAAAAAAGTATTTTAAAATTGATCACTTAATTGTTGATGTCTAACAAAGCCATCTTTGAGTTATTTTGGAAACATGGTAAATTTAGGATGTAGCTGATCTTAAATGGGGCATTTCTGGATAAGATTTAAAGCAAGACTTGAAAAATTAAGACACAATCTACAGGGAGGAGCCAAGTCATGAAGTCTCTTCTTTCTCTCCTTTCCCAGTCTGCCACATACAGCCATAATTCACTAAGGRAGTGTTGGAACATTTTCACAACTGCAAGAGCTGGGACAGAAGGAATGGGTGAAGGAAATGCATTTGACCATTTAGCTCATACATGGTGAGCTCCTCCCATGCCAAAAGTGCAAACCCGAAAAATGCAGAAGTGTGAGGTAAATACAGCCCAAAGCGTGAAAAAGAGGCATTTAAATCTCTTTTATCACTTTTTGGATGTAGTGATGTTTGAAACAGTATTGTTTAATGATACAGTGTTTTTCCTCAGGTACCTGAGTCCCTCATCACTGCTGAAGCCATTTGAGGGAGTGATTCCATTTTTTAATAGTTTCTGCAGCACAGTGAGGGAATCCCATGATTGAGTGCATGAGTGTTCTTGCCACTGCTCATGTTTTGAGATGCAGGGAGTTTCCTGGAGCATTGTGAGAGAAAATCATGTCCTGAAGGTGTAAGGGAGCAATGGATCAGTAAAGAGCTGCTCCTCTGAAGATCAGCTCATTAAGAAGCAGATATCTGAATAAAATAAGGTTCTGGGGGTCTGTGGCACCACACATGCCAAAAAGAGAGGCATGAAACCTCRTTATGTGCCATGACCGAGCAAAAGCCATTTTCATCCAGGCAGGACCTGTGGTTAATATTCTGTTCTTGTGCTTTGCCCRCGGAAGCCCCAGTGTGCTTTTGTTTATGATGTGGATTTGTTCAGCACATTTCCATGTGACCAAAAGTGAGTGGCTTGGGCACCTCGGGCACAGAACGGAGTCCAGCCAAAATGCCTCAGGCTGCAGTTTTGTGACGTGAAGAGAAACAAAAATATCAGAACTTCTTTTTCCTTTTTTTTTTGCTATGACAAAAGCCTCAACAGTGGCTTCCTTATTCAACAGAATGGTGTTCTATGGATATGCTAGAGCTGGTCAAAGGACTCCAAGATTATTGAGCTTTCAATTAAGCTTTTTTTAGTGGTAATTAAATTTGTTAGTAATAAATAGCTGAATGACACAGTATTTGTGTAACTGAGCAATATGCAGATATTCACAGCTTAATTAAAKAATTCACATGCCAATCTCTAATCATGATGCAAAAAGACCAAAAGACAATTTAAATAATCATAGCTCCCCCAGCCAATTGCTTGAAAAAGAGGAGCAGGGTGTCTTGAGACAGATGGCAAACAATGTTTTCTGCAAATCAGCAAACTAAAACACATCACTAATGGCATGTGGTGGGAGACACGATGCATTTTCCAAACATACTGTGAGCAGCAGGTGTGTAACTGAGCAGTTGCACCAATGTTTTAGCAAAGAATGTGACTACTGGGAACTGAAAGGAAAGGGAGGAAGGCAGGAAAGGCGAGGAAATATCAGGATTTAAAATCACAATTTCCCAAACCATTTTTTTAACTGTTTGGAAATTTGTGAAATGTGATAAGTAAGGAAGTGATTGAGAATGCCCACTGAACTGGAATCTGTCTGTGCCAACAGGAGTAAGGAGGAGTCAGCACTGGAATTAACTTCAGTTAAATTAGGCACCCATCCCAGTGGGAGTGAGGAATGAAGCCASAGATTCAGGGTTTGTTTTTTTCTTCTATTACGGCTTCATCACCTAATCACCCTGTTGTGATGCATGCATACTGTACACAAGAAAAAAAAGTACAGCACAAAAGTAAAAAAGTCACTATGTATTGCATTACATTGTGTTCAGCAGGCATTATCCCCCAAGTGAACAATTTCAAATAACAAGCTTTCTCTTGACCAGGTTCTCTGCAATGGTGATGTTATTTATGRTAATCCCTGTGTCACACAAGCAGCCTTGTGTGGGGAAATCCACTGGTGGCAGCACAGTGAAAAGTGATCTGTTTGTTAATACTTTTCATATTTGAAAAAGTTAAACCAAAGTAATACTGCCAAGATATGACATTRCTTTGAGAGGAAGAACATGGCTCGTGTGTCTCAGCTTTGCCAAAAACGGTGGAAAGCAATGCTTCAGTTTGTGAATAAAGATGTAGACACAAACAGTGCCTCAGGCAGGGTGAAGGCCACCCTCGGGCAGAGGTGTTTTGGAGCTGCAGTGGTGAAAGGATGGGGTGTGCTTTGTTTTGCACAACATTTGGGTGTGTGTAACAGGCCTGTCTAAACAGAACTGGTGTGTCTGATGGCTGATCCAATATTCCAAGGAGGTCCTCTATTCAGAACTTGTTTTCCTTCCCACTTASCCTGCTTGGTGTATTGTGCTGGATTATACTGTTTCACAAGTGGCAGTCACAGTTCCTGTCCATCTGGATTTGTTTTGAGGCTCTGTAAAGCTTTAACAACTGTGAAGGGGGCCAGTCCTGAATGTGCAGTCAGTCTGACATGTTATCTGGAGCTTTRACCTACTGCTGCCAGGAAGGCACAGAACACTCTTCAGAGGCAATGTGAAACTGAGATTATAACACAGCAAAAAGTGTTCTCTTATAAGAGAGTCTCTATCTGTAATCTCTTGAAATGAATGAAAATAGTTATATTATTAAAATCATACTACATCTCTACACATTCAGTCTGGATTCAGGACATGTGTAACTGAATCAGATAGTTGGCTAACTCTTGCACTTGTCCTATTGCTTGCTATTAAACAAGGAGATTTTATACTTTTCAGTATTTTTTAATGAGAAAATTTCTTCTCATGCTATTCATTACAGAGTGCCAATCACTCAAAATGCTTGTACATGCTTGTCATGATTTTTCCATRTTTAAAAAGCCTAGTTTTCCAAGTTATCCCAGACTAAATTACACTATCAAGCTTGACCTCCTAGCTCTGTGATGACAGATGATGACAGACATGTGGCTAGGCAAGAGCTTGGTTCTGCAAATGAAGTGCTCAGGAGCCCATCCTGAACCTGGGCAGGCCTTTGAGGTCAGTGGGGTTTACAGTGGCCWTCTGTAAGTGTTGGCACAGGCAGTATTTGTGCCAGGGCCAAAGGGACAGGGGGCTTTGAGATTGTCTAAGCTGCCACCATGAGAAGRGCAGGGTGTCTGTCCCTCTGAGCCCACACTGGCTTTGTGTTGAGCAGGGACACGGATATCCTTGATAAACCAATAAATTCTTTGTCATTTGTTGGGCTGGAGAAAACCTTTTCTGCTGGGGGAGGGGAAAAAAGGCAGACATCATAAGGCAGAGATGTGTTGAAACAGCAAAGGATTTTCCTGAAGGTTCTTAGTATCYATCTGCAATAAATTTTTATGAGGGTTTGGATGAAACAGAGGCCTGGGCTAAGCAGCACGTTAGTGCTTTGGAAAGCTGCACAGCACAGTCACTGGCAAATCTTTGTTTTATCCATCCTGACAGGTTCTGCCATACTATTTATTTTTCTAATGCAGTAATACAAATCATTGTCAGGTCATCAGCATTCTCACAGTTTTCCAAAGTATTTTTGTGTGTGCCAAAGGCTCCCACTGGACCCCYAGGCCTGTAGGATGCTACATAAGCTCCTTTAATGGAGCATATAGTGCTGAGCTGTGCTGAGCTGCAACATTCCTGSCCAGAGGAAGAGCTCTAAGGAATGAGGTGGTCCCAGGAGTTACGGCTTAAGAAGCATATTAAAGACCACCTCTAGTGATAAAATGTCTTAAACTATCAAAGCAAAGCACAGCAGTATTTTACTCAAACAAAAGTAACTTTAMAAAAGTTCCCTCTCCACTGAAGAGAATTCTACATGAGGATCCCAAAGTAAGACACCCTCAGGAGACTGGAATCTGCACASTCCAGCTGAAAATAGCTCAAGTGCAACATGTGCTGGCTATGTGTTCCCCTGGGCCTTGTTCAGCTTTTCCTTTGGGTAACTCTTCCCCTTCTTCTTTTCCCAAAATGGTAAAGCACTTTAACAAAACGTTTAAAAAATGGAATAGAATTAAGTTCACCTGTTATTTGTGAGAATCCTACTTGTCTCTGGGAGCTGAAGTGATGCCTTTACCAGCCCATACCATGACAATGTCCCAATAATGCAGGAGGGGGTGTCTCGGGTCCAGGGCTGCTTAGGCCATCCCACAGCGAGACCACAGTGCTCTTGGGCTGCCCTGCTTTGCTGAACTTCAGGAGATCACAGCTCCAGCCACACTGAGGGATTTGAAGCACAAGAGGCCCTTTTATTTGCAGATCATCTCAGGGGCTTCTGAAAGTGGGAGGAAAGCAAAGACAGCTAATGGATGGAGGAGGGCCTGACCTGAGGATAAGGGTAAGGGGTGCAGTGATCTCCATCCTGAACCTGGTGCTGTGCAGCAGCTTCCCTGATGGGCCTGCTCACCAGGTGAACCACTCTGAGCAAACCTCACAGATTTGCTGCCCCACCACTCAGAGCAAAGCTTAGGGATGTGTTAAACACCTGAATCCTCCCCTAAAACACTTCACTAATGACTGCTTTCCTCCACATTACACTCACTGATAAACTTGTCGGATTTCTGTGCACTGTCCTTTCTTTGGTGCTCTGATGTTTTGTCTCCAAAAGCAAAAAACATCCCATTTTCTAAATCTAAAACATTTCTTAGTTAAATTGTAGGCTTTTTTCTTTGAAAATCAAAAAAAGTTAATGCATGAGTTCTCYTTGTCTGGGTTTGTTGTGAGGGAAGGAATGGTCTGGCTGCAGAGTTGTTTCTTTTCAGAGAGCATTGGATGGCGTATCAGTCAGATTTTTGTTCTTCCTTCTTTGAAGGAAAGATAAAACCAGTGCTAATGAGTTGCAGAGTTTCTCCAGGCAATGGCCTCTCCTTGCCTGTTGTTAAGAGCAGCATAGGCATTATTATCCCAATAAACCTTATTAATGAGAAATGTTTTAATGTCTTTTTCTTGGAAACATTACACATGTCTTTTCAGTGGAGGAAAAAGAGCTGAGCTAAATTTGGAATTTCTCTAAAATAAGAGACTAGCAGAGTCTCCTCTCAAGAGARCCCATGAGGATTTATTCCCAATATTTAATGTCCCTACTCAACCCAGCCATGACTTTGGTATTGAGCTGGAGGAGCTCTTGAACCTTCAAGACTTGACATTGCCTTGTTCTTGCTGATGTAGAACAATGTTTCAGTATGGAGGGAAGAAACAGCCATCTGATGGAAAATAAACCAGTGAAGAGAGGTAGGARAGCTCATCATGATGAAGACAAAAGGTGAAGGAAACTCTACTCACGAAGTTCCAAACATCAGTGAAAGTAGCTACATTGAAATACAATATGGCAGCAGAATATACTATCTGAAACTGGAAAATACCAGGCTGTGAGCTGCTAACAGGATCAGTCAAAAGAAATGCTGGGGTAAAACACCAACACTTGGTATGGAGACCAGGAAGGACTTGCACCTGAGTTCTGGAAAGCTTGGCCAAGAAAAACTGAAAGGAATTGAAAAACAGAAAGGATAGAAATAATCCTTCTAAGCAAGTTACTGATCTCCGAGTCAGGAGGAAAAGGTTACTAAGGAATGGGTTAGGAAGCAGTGGCAGCAGCAATCAAAGAGTCCCCTGTATTTGTAACAAAGTTACACGGATATTCTACTCTGACCTGGCTGTGAATAGTACAGATAAGAAAAGGACAAACATGATTTCAGAGACTGGCCTCCCTGTTTAAAGTGTTCACATGAGTGAAGGAAGGCGGGAGGGGATTCAGAAGTGGATGCAAGTTGTTTATAACACAAGCATTAAAAGATAATATGCTTTTTGTTTTGTTGGYAGTCAGAAAACACATCTGAATAACCTGTCACCTCTGCCAGTTGTTCCAGAAAACTTATTCCTCTTTCCCAAAGAAGCTGTGTGTGACTGATCTCTGAACCAATTGCCAAGTTACAATCCCACAAGTGACACGGAATTTCTGTCTGTGTTCTCTGCTAAATTCAGCATTTTCACTTAATTTAGACTGTAGTTGTCAGRGCTCACGCTTTCAGCTCTAGGAATCCTCAGGCCCTTGGAATTGGCCAAGGGTTATAAATAACCCTGTATAAATACACTTACAGGAATTTGTGTCAAGGGATCTTCTAGTTAAGCCTCAGCAGGTCAGCATCTCTTCAGCTGGGTTGATTTCCCTGCATTAAGAAGGAATACARCAAAGACAAATCACACTTCTCAGGCTGGTTAATAACTGAGGTGCTCATGCATGGTCATTGGGTTCCACACAGAGAGGATTTGGTGTCCTTGGTGTGTCTGTTTTACAGAGCAGAGCTCACCACTCTGAACCTGCTGTCAGCGTTCCTTCCCACAGGCACAGCTAAGCACCTTGATTTAAAGTTCTAAAGCATTATATATCGCTAGCAGGAAAGAGGAAAAAAAAACCAACAAAAGTGAAAGAAATAAATTCAGAGTCTTAATAAAACAATATGAAATATTGCAGAAATAATAATGAAACATTGGAGATGATTTATGGGTGTAATGGATCACTCCCTATGTCTTTACAGAAAGAAAACATCCAAATTACCTCAGCTTTCAAAGTCATTGTCCCCGTGACTGCAGAGGAGGAACTTTTAAATGTATGTTTAAGACTGGAAATGGTTATAAAAGATCAGAGGCTTTCAAAATTCACTGTGTASCAGGTCTAGTGTGTGCAATGCCAAGAACAATATATGAAATCTGATCTGACAGTCTCATATTTTTCCTTTGTTTGAGGAGATTCCCGTGCAATGAAAACGTACAGCATCGTGCCAGGACTAAAAGAAACAGTTTGTGAAAAGGACTCAGAGGTAAGGACCTCTCAGTTTCTCACTGGCAAAATATAAAAAGAAAATGAAGAATTATCTACATTAGGAAATCCCAGGGAGCATGGTTTAGATTAAAGGACACATTTTTTTCAACAAGGGGGCTGGAAGGTTGATGGAATGCTGCTCATGCAGATGYTTGGAAAGTATTTCAAACTCTAACTTTGGAGAGGGCTTCTAAAGGCTGTTGCTCTTCCACTGCTCTGTGCCACCTCCAATTTATCTTAAGCCTAAAACAGAAAAAAAAATAGAAATTACAGCTTCTAGTTAAATAGGAGGGATCTTTTTAAAGAAACACTGTAAAACATTAGATATTATTGTCCAAATCCCACAGATCCTGTATCTATAGTCAGCTGGCAGGTCTCCTTTTACCTTTATACAATAAAAATGAAATAAAAGCAAATCTGTCAAAACTCAGCAGGTTTAATTCAGTTCYTTGGTTCACACTGGCTGCATGTGAAAAGCTCAGTGAGCAATAAACTGCAACACTGAAATCTTGGGAGCTCAGTCTTGGTTGTGTGGTTTCTCTCTCAAAGTCTGGTTCATGTTATGATTTTTAGCAGATTGTGCACCGGGTCATGGTTCTTCAGTCCTTCTCAGACATAATCTGAGCTGGACCATGTTCACTCAAACGTTAAGTACACAAAAAGTAAGATCTTAGTAAGTAAGATGTTAGTAAGGGAGCTTGTGTTTGGGTCAAATTCTGGGCCAATGCTCTGAGGTTCTATTAATTAGTTTTGCAAATTCTTGTTCAATTCTGACTTTCAGCTGATGAGCTTTGAATGTTCTGCTAATCAAAGGGCAAGAGCTTCATTTTGTCTCCAACAGAAACAAACCTGCTTACAGGCTCCATTCAGCTCTGAAAATGACAGCCCCGCTCTGACCAACGCTGTTCTCTCTACATTTTCCTGCAGGAGAGGAGAAATGCGCAATGTCGCTGCTCCCCGTTGGTGACTTTGTGTCTCTTTTCTGATCATCTCTCCAAGCCTTGCTCATTGCCTGGAAAAGTTGATACTTAATGGTAACAGCCCAAGGAAACAGTTTCTCCTTTCCCCACCACATTTCACTGCTGGAACTGCAAGCTGTGATGAGGGACAGCTCTTGTCTCAATGAAATAGAGTGAAGGTTCCATTCACTGCACCAGRGTCAAAACTTCACCCTCGGGACCTATTGGTAGAAATAGGAGGGAATTTCCATTTTCACAGAGAATTTGCAACCCTTAATTGTGTTGAAACTTCAAATATTTTCTTCCCAGGGCAAAGTTCGTATCTTATTTCAGATGAATGTAGTGGCTGAGCRTCATCTGCTGCTGGAAAACCTTTAGAAGTTCCCTAAAACTAAAAGAKGCATAAAAGAGAAGCAGAATGGGAAAGGGTTGTTGGTATTAAACACCAACACAAAGCAAGCTGGGCTTTTTGTCTGTGCCCTTCCCCCTTTTTGTTCACACACTCCTCTTCACCCTTCAGACAGCCCTAGAATRCTAATTTTTCTAATCACTAGGGGAACGAGAACTATTATAGAAATCAACCAAAATATTATTTTAAACCTTGTTTAATTAGACTTGGTCCACACTACAAATAAAATCCTAATCTTTCCCTTCTTAACTTTACAAAATGGTATTTCCCACACCCTGTACAACCTGTCACATTCAAATTCAAAGAAAATATTTGAAACCATTCTCAAAAAGGATGTTTAATACAAACTGGCAGGTGGRATTTATGAATAAATGGTTTTAAATRAACATCTRATTGTCTCTTCACTGATGCTTAGGATTTCTCTCCAATAGCAGCAGATGATATGGATGCTCAGAAAGATTCAGTAAAATGATACTGGAATGATAAAGGTCTGATCTTGTTATTCTTTGTTGGGGTTTCCACCAATTTCTGAACTTTAAGGTATTCAATTATTCTGTTTTTCTCAAGGGTAAAGTATGCATGTAAACCCCCATTAGCACTAAGAACAATGTGCAAACCTTCACACATCAAAGATGTGACTACGTGCTTTTGTCTATCCTAATTGGTTTGAGAGAAAACCTTGATAAATCAACATGAGATTTCTTTATCTTTTCCCTTTTTCTCTCTTAATTTTTGTTGTCTTGATTAGATAAAAAATAAGGGGCTGTCAATCTGTTTTCAGGTCTTCTCTGTCTCTTTCTAAATTAGTTACAGCCTGCTTTTTGTAGCTTTATAGCCAGCCTGACCTAATTTAATTACCATGACTTGTGTGGCTYAAAGATAAAGAGTTTTATTCAGCCTGCCTACTTTTGTGTAAGTTTTCCCTTTCACACATCTCCCTATATTTTGGCATTCAGAATTCTTGTTCTCTGTTCTTGAGCAGGTTAACGCAAAGTTAGTTCATAGCATTGTCAATATTTTCACAAAAAGCCTTTTGATGCATTTAGTCCCTGCTTTGCTGTGAGTCTGGGGGCTTTTGTGGGACACAAATGTGCATTAGCTGGGCCCAGAAACATGGGATGGAAAATGCAGCCCTAGGAGAAATCCTCAGAGCTTGTTCCTGTACTGCCACTGTCTCCGATTTTTTCTTATTTTAGGAAAACACTTCAGAAATCAAAGCTTGAGACTTCTCTACAGATTATTTTAGAGTGACTTCAGTGGCTAGAAGATCTCCAGTAAAATAAGTGTAGTATGAAAATGCCTCCAAGCTGCCCAAGAACACAAATGCTTCACACAGAGTTGTCCCTGAGGCACAGATCCCTGAGGTTCATGCCAGGATCACTGAGAAATTCTTCCACTACCCTGCTGGCCACCTTGAAATACAGAAAGCAACAGAATAATTCCAAGACATCCAGCTGAAGACATCTGAGTGGTTTAACCAGGCTTTCTCACTTCTTTTAACACTTAATAATACTTATTTGGAACTTTTCCTTGACTGAACTGGTACAAACTCAGGAACACAACCAGTGCAGTGTTTGACAGCTGAGGCAGCTGCTGTCTTTGCCTTCAGCCCCACCTGCTCCATGTGCCACTGCCTCTTGGGAAGGAAAAGATGAGCCAGAAGAGACAGGGAGGCAGTTCCTGAATGGCTCAGGCTCAGTTTRCTATGGTAATTTACATCTACAGTCTGATAATTTAAAAAATTAACACACTCTAGTAAAGGAGGCAGCAGCAGTGGATAAGAACACATAAAATAGGATAGGAAATATATATGGAACATGGAATGTGTGCTGAAGGATGAAATGAGAATACCTGGGCTCCTTGAGAGCTCTTCTGACAAAGGCAGAATGTTCCTGGCAACAGTGACTGATCACTTCTGCTCATCTTCCTAGGGAGGTGTGAATCTGCTTCTTCCATGTGTGCAGAGGATTTTGATTTTCAGTGCTTCACAAAAGGCTACATCTTGCACAATGCTTCTTCATTTGGTGTCTATAGACTGTTTCATGTTACCTGAAGGTAATACAAGAACAAACAAAGACGAATTTTAGAAAAGGTCATTCTTTATTTACATATCTATGTTACACTCTACAAAAATTATGTCAGAATGAGATATGCCATGAGGAAAAAAAAAGCACAGATCTGCATGTGGATCAAAGACCAACTGCACTTGGCAGGAGCACACATCTGATCATTACTACAGCCAGATTCCAGGAAATAAAGGACAGAATATGGCACAGATTCCACTGCTCTCATCATGCACAGAAAACAGCTGATATTTGCAGGTTCTGAAGTTCCAACATGTGGCTTTTCTAAAGAGCAGACTGCAACCTTGAGGGGTTTGTTTTGTTTTCCAGCTGAAATCTGACACACATTACATGTGAGCATGCAGAAGTCACATTGCTCATCGTGCATGACATAGAATTGCTTTAACTTTTACAGTGTGCAGTCATTAAAGTGACTTCCAAAATAATGGAGCACTTAAGAGAACCCTCACCCACTGGTGACCCAGCCAAGAGGAGTGAGTGTCCAACTCTGCAAACACTTTGCACTTCAGCACAGATGCAGAAGGACCCTCTTTACATTTACTTTGCTCAGGATTCTCTGAGCAGCAGGGAGACATCTGAGATGTACAACAGTAGGCCCCAGACAATTAGTCTGTGACAGGTAAGAACCTTTCCTTAATTGGTGCTGTGGGGTTTCTGTGTGGTCTGTTCCTGCAATGATTTCATGCTCCCCTCTGACTTCACTGAAATCCAGTTTTTATCAACTGGCATTCTCTCCAGGTGCAGCAAAGGAATGGTCCATTTGGAAGGAAGGAAGGAAGTCTGATATGTGGGCCTTGTTTCTGTCTTAGGGAAAGCAATGCTTTTGTAGTTCTATTCCTCAAAAAAAAAAATCTGTGAACAAGGAAAATGAATTCCTTTGTTATCCATACAAGTGTACCTTTTCCAAGCATCACAGGGATTCAACCATTAATGTCCAACAGCAACAGGACTCAAACATGCTGCTTTGGAAATCTGCCTTGTCACAGTGGTGCTGAAAAAGTTCCTATAAAAGTAGTCAAGAAAAGTTTAGAAAATCTCCTGCATCATGAACATCTTGCATTGCCTTTTATATCTGTGCCTTACTACCTCCCCAACGTTTAGAAAAGTAAAATTCTTCCAAGCCAACATGCCCAAGGTGCACAGAGACCTGTGGGGTGTGCCAGATTATTGAGATAGCAATGTGTCAGTTCATGCTCCAGCTACAGGAACTTGTAAAACTTTAACTGGTAYTTGCATTATTCCACTACAACAGCAAAAGCAGCAGCTCACACTTTTCTCGTAATGATTTAACAACATGAACATCAATTTTCATTTACACCCCTAAAAGATTCCCATGGGTTTTTTCCCTTCAATGTTGTGGCTCTGCATTGAAAGACCTAGAAAGRCTTCATTCTATTTAAGGGAGCGGAATATTCTGAGTAGCAGATGGAACAGCTCCTGAAACAACCTGGGCCATGGTAAAGGCACTATTTCAACCACGAGTATAAAAAATATTAGACCAAATGTTATGGGAAGCACGAACTACCTTCTCATATACCTTAAATTAAAAAYTGAAAGCCCTGGCAAAAAAGAARAAAAAAWTTACAGTTCTTTTAGGTATAGTGTAGAAATCATTTTTTGAGGCCTTAGAGGAGGGATTTTTTCTTTCTTTTTCTTGTTAACTTGATTTATTTTTATGTATCCTCAGGAMCTGCAGTCAAACTTCATACAAAATTACTTCCAACAAAAGAGGTTCATGCTTCAGGATAGAGAACAAGTAAAACTCAGATCCAAATTCCTCCTTTACTTCTGTGACCTGGGCAACCACTGCTGCCTTCCAAAGCGTACGTGCTTCTCCTGTCCCTGAGGTTGTTATTAACACAGTTTAGGGAAAGTGGTGATAAAGATCAATTCCAACCCAGAAAAGAAACATTCACTGYTTCTTTCATGTCTTCTACTGTGAGTGAGCAGCTACAGTTTCAAATGACCCCCAGATGTTTGCTACTCCTGGTGCTCAAAAGCAGGGCAGGTTTTCTCCAGAGCTGTGTTGGGTATTTCTGGTTATCCTGCAGACWTCAAGCCCTTGTCCTCAGAAGAAAATGTAAAGGTCAAACAAAAAGCCGGTGTAGTGTGGAAATCCCCAAGGAAAAATAAACCAAGGATGGTCTCTTGTTATTGGCCAAGCTAAGCTGTGCCTCTGCATACATTTAATGCAAGGAATTACTCCAGAGATGGGTATGGGAACACCACAAGCTTTTCACTTAATTACAGAAAGATTTCATGATTCCAGGAAAAGAAAAATTGCTGAGAGCTCTCACAAAAAACTATGCTGTTTTCCTGATTCTTTACAGTAATGTTTTCCTATTTCTTCTTACTCAGAGCTTGGACATATGATAGTCCACCCACATTTGTAAACGCGATAGCAAACAGAAAAAAAAGCAACAAAAAAATTCTCCTTAGATAGTACAGGATTAAGAATAATAAGAACAAGAAGAACAATTTTCATTCTGCTTCTCTTTCCTTTGCACTTAATCCTAGTTATTCCCTGATGATGTAAAGACTTATCTTTACTAAAGCTTAGTCCCACTGGAAGCAATTAATAGTAATAAAAACAGGCACTTTGCAAGAGCTTTAAACAGATCATTATCTGAAGAGCCCAACAACTCTGCCATTATTATAACCAGGAGAGTAACGACAGAAGAAGAACGTGCCATACAGGACACTGAAGTACTTTACCTTCTTGGTATCTGAACTGTTCCTTTCTCCTCTCCCCTTCTGAGGAACGTTGGCCAAAAGATTTTGTGCTACAGGGACAGCAGAGATGGAGAAAAAAATGCTCCAAACCATGGCAGGACTGAAACCCCATAACTTAGAGAATGTTATGGGAAACAAAAGCCTCTGAACCTCATTTTGGGACAATTATCCCAACTGAGCACTCAGCTAACTGAGCTGGGCTCCTCTTTTTAATGAATGGGAAGATGCCAATCTGACCTGGATCAGACCCCATGGAAATGAAACACTGACATGTGTTGTTACAGCACTTCTTTCATGCCAGACAGGCAGGCTTCAAACTTCTCTGCTCATGTGTCACGGTCAGAATTAACCAAGTTGTTCCATCTCTGGAGGATCAGAACCAAAATACTCTTTGAAAGGTATTTAGAACAGAGGATGAAACTCTCCGACCGTATTTCCTTTGCTGATACTGAGAAGGATATCCTTGGACACAAAAACGTGTTCCAGTGGGAACAGGAACTTCTGCTGGGTTAACACAGCACAGTTCTCCCAATCAACATAAAGCTCCTCTTCATTTTATTGCAAAAATATYAAACATCTATTTCTGAACAGAACAGCATGGGAAGCATTTTCATCTGTTAGCAGAGAAATGCTAACGAGTGTTAATAGTCTGTTAATTCTTGGGTACTSTTAGTCATAGATTTGTTCAAATTGCACTGAAAAATCACTTACTCAGTAACTCCTGACTACATAAAATGTTACTGTTATCAAAGTCATGTTACTTACTGATACATTTCACCGGCTTGTCAAAAACAGGTGGAGAGGCTCTGAAATGCAAACACCACAGCCAGAGGTTTTCCAATGTAAAGAGGCCCATCTTCCAGCTGAGAAAAACAATACAGTGCATCACTGAATCTTTATCTACCAGGAAAAGGCACATCTCTAAGTCTTAAGATATAAATACAAATTGGAATCTCTCTTCCATAGGCCTGTAATGTGAAAGAGACATCAGAACCATGCTGACAATTTGGTATTGTGGTTTGCACAGAGAAAATGGTACAACACCTGGAAAGCAATCACATTATTTATTTCCACATTGCTACTCTCACTTGTTAYTCACTTTAGTCAGGTTTTCTTTCCTCATTTCTCGTTCCCCAGTCCTTCATCTTTTTGTTTTCACACTGTAAGAACTTGAATTTACAGATCTCCCTTTCTTTTCCCCTTTTTTTTTAAATCCAGTAATAATTTCCATCCCATTTCCCATTAGGGGAATTCAATCTTCACAATTAACTAGATGGTAATAGAAGAGAAACATGAAAACACAGGAAAAAATACATATAGTAATTACAAAAATAATTTCTTTTAACTTTAGGAATTCCAGAACTCTTATCATTTGAAAATCAACTTCATTGGCAGGGATCCTACTTGAAAAAGAAAATAYTTTGTTAATAAAATTTTGCTCTAAAATGCCAATCAATTATAGTTAAACGTGGGACCGCTTGGTTACTTTTGACATGAAGGACTTCCCAAGTCTGGGGCAGATGGGCAAAATGACTGCAAAATAAAATAAACAGGCTTGAACAGAAAAAAAAAAGCAGAAAGGTTAGCTTATCTAATACAATTCAAGCTACACTTGCAAGTGAACACGCTTTCTACTAATAAAGATCTCCACTGACCACATTTTACAAGAAGTTGGAGAATAATCAGCTTTTTATGATAGAAATGAGTACATGAAGTGCTTTGCAGAAGCTCATACAATCTACTGTAACACTTTTGGCTTACTGAACACTTTGAAACACAAACGGAGCATTTCAGCAGAAGTTAACCCCGCTCAGGAGTCCTTGAAATCGGCTTTTATTCATMACCCATAGATTATCTACTCTCATGACTACTCCTCTGTTTCTGCACTGTTATTATTCATGATTTGCCAGCAGCCAAGAAATTCCTCTGGGTTTCAGTGATGAAGTGCTTCATTTGGACTAATTGTTTCATTTCTTYTGAAAGAACAAAGAAATATGTCAAAGCACATTTACTCATTCAAGGCCACTTCTGGATATCTGTTGCCAGTCATTAAGGTTTCTGGAACTGAACACCAAAGATTTAACTTCCAAAAATATTTTAAGTCAGAGCAGCACACAGGAGACAAGGTGAAAAGAACATCAAAGCTGTTGCATTTGTGCTGTTGCACATTGCACTGGGATGTCACAATTTTCCCAGACTGCAGAATTAAGGTTCCTCATTGTCTGCTCTCTAAGCAATCAATTTTGTCTCAATTTCCAAACTTCTGTCCCTTCTCTGCTGCCCTGATGTCACAGTTTTCCTATCCCAGTTCATCCTGTTCCTTTCACTTCAAGCTGACCTGTGTCACCCTCACTGGCCTGTTGGACAACATTAAACTGGAACTTCACCTGGTTCAGTGCACTGTGAGTTATAAGAATGTGGTTCAGGTTCAGCACACTCTGTCTGGTCCCCCCAAAAACTGAAAATCATTATTTTATTGTGGGCTTTTCCTTAGGCTGTGCCTGGACTGGGATCTGCTTACATTGCTCTCCAGTCTCCCATCCCAGTGYCTGTGTGGCTCACAAATTAAAGCTTTAGTACTCAGAGAATGTAATGCACCTTTTTATCATAAATTTTATGGCATTTCCTTACTGTATCAGTACTCAWGAAGAATGTTAAGAACCATTTGAATTCAACTATTTGAATCTTTCTGCAGGTTACACAGTTATTAAGGGAACACAAAATAAACCTGTCATTTTTAAGCTGAATTTCTTGTCTCACTGACAAGCCACCTGTGATGCCAATTCTGTGAAATATTATAGCTTTTGTGCCAGACTCAAAGGACTTTGCTAGGTGCTATAAATGATTAACCATGAGACAAGTRGAAACAACAAATTTTCACCCCCTTGAGTATTTACCAACTTTAAGATTTATATGCTGTCTGTCAAACTAGTATTTGAAAACAGAGGACACTTAAATTGTAAATGGCATTACACTGAGAATTTGCCTGTTACAATCAAGCACAGATGAGTTCATTTGGTATTTTTCTTTCTGCAGACCACAAAACAAAGTATTTTGTGTCATGTTCTTGGGCACAAGTGTATAAATGCTGCTTCTCCTTACCTTGAAGCCAAACAGATTGTAGTTTTTTATCTAATATTTAAACAAAGCTGAGGAAAAGCTCTCACACTGTCATTCTGTTTTCTCCTGGGAACTCACAGTGAAACTCTCTTTCACAAACCACTCTGGCTGTACAAACACTTGAGCTCCAGCTCACAGTGTAAGAGGCAGAGAGGATTTTGGCACTCTAAGATCAATGGAATGGTGCTGTCCAGACTCTCTCCAGTACCCACAAAGAGAGGTTAATAGCCAACTGCAGGTGAGACAAGCCACTATCTTGAATGGGTTAAGAAACAACAACAAAAAAAGCTGATATTGATGATGACAGAACCAAAAAGAAACTCAAGACCTCCAGTATAAAATCATCATTCCAGCAGCAGCTAGCAGCAGCCCTGAATCCAGGCCTGCTGGCCAGTCCAAAGATTGCTCCACAGGGCAGAAGGAAGATTATTGASCACATAAATCATCATCTTCCCCCASAGTACGCCCCATAAAGCCTATTTATTGCAAAGGGAGTTCTGCGAAGGCAGATCCTATAACACCATGTTTTCAAAAGGTATTTACCAAAAGTCTGTGGCTGAAGTCCAGGGGTGCAACTCAAGACCACATGCATGGGCATTTGACAGGCACTGCATTCCCCGTGCCAAGCAATCCATCCAAAGGAATGAGCACTTGCTCCAACAGAGCAGGACCTTTGCAGTCTAGTAACCWTCCCCACATCACCCCATCTGCCCACCCTTCTCCTATTTCATATTCCTAGAGCCAAGGAAATATTCARCTTTTCACTGGAACTTCATCATTTCACCTGGTTTTCTACCATCAGGTTTACTTAATGCAGTCCCTCAGATCAACCACCACTTTCTGACAGAGCAGAACCAAAACAGAGCCTGAGGTTCTACTAAAACACGACTGTCCCATCTCAAAACCTTGCTGAGCAGATTTCTGCTTTCATTCATTATTCACATTACTTTGAGAGTTTCAACCAAGTAATTGTCAGTACTCTGGTATATGATACCTTTTGCTTCAAGTCAACAGGTTTTGTTCTTTACCAATTTTGGATTCTCTTCATGCCTCTCTAGTTTTTGCCCTTCCCCCAGATAAACTAGAATTTATCAATGTTTTTGTTTTCCTTCTTTTGTGCCTTTTGTACAGCCCAGCTCTCCAAGTGGTGTCCTTTGACTTGATTCCACACTGCAGCTTCCTTCACAGAGCATTTGCAATGCTTTGACTGTTCTCTCCCCTCRGCACTTTGTTCCTCCACTGGTAAAAATCTATTAACAGCAGAAACTTTCCACTGCAGGTAAAGGGGTAACTTTTTCCTTGGAGACACTGCCTGCCATGTTCAGTTTTACATTCTGCCTTGTTATTGACACTGACAATGAGTGTTGGCTACTTATGGAAATCGGGGACAAAATTCTCACCATAAAACATTTACTGAACCCAGCAAACAAATTGATGTATACAAGGGGACAATATAAAAGCCAGCACCAGGGCACAGCTTTATTTTATGCAGATGTACAGTTTGCATATTATGGGACTCAACAGCACTCAAGTTTCCAATAACTTCTTTTTTTTGCTTGACCAATTTTGTTCATTACTTACAGGTCCCTGCAGAATTCTGAGCTGTTATTACAAACATACATTACAGAAAGAACACAGCCTGACATGCATAGCTGTTCAGTAAGGTTTTCATCAGCTGCTTTTACTGACATATTTCATTTCTCTTAAGCCCTGCTTTTCATGTCTCAGTCTTCATTTGATACCATGAAACAAAAGGAGTGGAATATTACACAGAATGTGTTCGTGGCTGAATATCAAAAGAATCACACAATGCACTTGAAGCATGAAARCTCTGTAGGCAATTTCCTTTCCTGTTTGTATATGCAATGTAAACTGGAAAAGTTATCCTCTTTTTCTATATCAGATAAAAAAGCATTCTCAAAGAATTGAAAATAGTCCTGAGTTTTAAGTCTAACAGCCAAAAATAAGCATGCTTATTTGCATGAAGAACTTGGTGAAATTTTCCAAGAACTGCACTTGTGAAATTGTACACCACAAGCTGATTTTGAAAAATCACCCATCTCAAAGWACATGAGCCAAAACAAAGTGTCCTTTTATCACTGAGGATTGTGAAGATCTCAACTTTAATTACTTGAGCTAATGAAGTTGGCAAAAATAACAAGCAGCTCTCTAACTCACCAAGATGTCAATAAAGTGAGGTCTGATGGCTCATTCAGGTCCACTAAGAGCTGAGGCAAGTTTATTCCAGCTCSAGGGCACAGCTCTGGCTCATCCCAAAAAAGCACATTTCAGGTGCAGCTTCATTTACCAAAGAGTGGTCTGTACCCAAAATCAAATTGTTTGTTATGGTCCAACCATTAAAAAAAAAAAAAAGTTAAAAACCCTGCTATTTTTTTTTCAACTCACAGGTCACTACTAGTGGTGCAAGCCTTCCCAGCAGAAAAGAAGTTGAAAAACCATCTACTACCTTTTCTCTAGATATTTTTCTACTTTGGTAGAAACTCTTTGGGGTATAAGTTTTTGGGGTATAAGTCTTTGGGTGTAAGTCTTCAATATGAGATGCTTTGAGATATGCAAGGGAGAAAGAGAACGAAGCTTCCCAGCCTGTGGTCAAAGGAGGTGAAAAGCAAGTTTTCCTACTGATAAAATCCTGCTGCAATGACACTTCAGTGGATTTGATCAATGGCCATTCACACTAAACCTCTCCTTTCCATCTCTTCTGATGCTGAGCTGGGGTTGGCTTTGTCCCAGTTCTGCTCTGCCTCCAGCAGCTCTGATGGATGAAGGATCCAGACTCACCAGCCCCTTCCTTCCATTTGGGATATACTACAACATTCTGGGCAAATATGGTTTCTTTTTTGGATGTCCATAAATATCAGCAGGCACCATGAAACCCGACCTGCCTTTGCTCAGATCTGATCCCCAGCACTGCCAGAAGAGGGTTGTGCTCGAGTGTTCTGGACAGATTTACAGATTGAAAATGCCAGTGCCAGCAGTCTCAAAAGAACCTCAGAACTTGACTGTTACAATAAATCTGAAGATATATCCAACAACAGCACAGAAGCAAGAAAAGCTGTGAAGGCCAGGGAGGAAGCTGGGTGAAAAAACCAAACAGGCTAAGAAGTTTGGAGTTGGTGTTCAGTATTAYAAATATTGCCTGTTTTGTCAAGACCTCAGCATTCACAGGTCATGTAGGTCCTGTAGGATGCTCCAGAATTAGTCAGGGAGTCTGTCAGCCAAAACAATTCCCAAATGTTCTGATACCTTCAACCTGGCAAGTAACCCTGCTGCCTACAGATACTCTTTTAACGTCTGGGGAGTGATGATGATGCTGTCCATATGAATACCTACTGCACTTTGTAAATCACATTCAGTAGCAGGTCATCATTTGGGATCTAATACCAGTGTGTAATCAGAAATAAGTGCAGCTAGTAAAATACCCATTATTCAACAATCTAACCAGTGTCACAAAGAGATGATTAAAACAAGGCCCAAATTCCTGCTTTGCTGGTCATTGACTCAGGAAGGAAGCAATTCTGAGCCTCTTTAGCCTCTGTCAATATAGCTATTAACAGTCAGAACCCAGATTTTCTCTGCCTATAATGGAGCTCTCCTAGTTTCTAGAGTATTCAGCGATGTTATTTGACATCACTTTGCTCATTTGTCAGAAGCAGCAGCATTTTTGTCATTAAATTTTAATTTGCCATGGCATCTCTGTAAGGCTCAGCAAGGTTTTGTATATGTGTTAAAACATTTCTGCTCCTACAGTCAGGATSAAATCTTAYTAAAATTAAATGGGTATTTAAAGCATATTTGAGTCACCTCTGAATACTTTAAACTTTGGTTTATATCATCACGGAAAAAAAGCCCCTTAACCTAAAAATAGTCAAGAAGTATATAATAATTACCTTCTTAAAGCCTGCAATTTACAGTGACATTCACCCATCTTTCCAGAGCTGCAATTTGACAARTATGTAATTACATCTGACCAACCATAATCAGGAAGACAAATAAAATAAGSCACATTTAGGTTGACCTTTCTTAAGAGAGCTTTGTCTGCRATGAATTATCCATTGTCTGTATATYAYTTACAATCAATAAACAATTTATATTAATCTTCTATGATTACATGAAAATGATATCAGGGGTTGTTCAGTTTYTTAGTTGTTTAGTCTAAAGGGACTGCTCACTTCTCACACCTTCACTCCTCCAGGAAGCACAATCCATAAGGCAGGTGGGATATCTGGGAGACCTGAGATGGTTTTAGCCACCATGACTCCCATCTCTTGTGATGATAATGACAACACTGAGCTTTCCCCTTTAGCTCAAGTAGAAACAATGGATATGGTTTATGATTGAAAACAGCTAAATATTTACAAATATATTGCTAAATATATACAAAGTGCTACTTACAAATACATGAGAACAGTTATTAAGGCAACCTATGATGGAACACTTATCTCCAAAAAGAGCTTCCACTTCTAATGGAGAAGTAAAACTTTGCCTCCCTAATTTGCTTTCTCCACAGACCTTTGTCTTCCATCCCCAGGCTTATTTTAGCAATTAATGAAGTCATTAAAAGTCTTTTTTTTTTTATTTCAGTAGCCTCCAGTAAAAGATTCCACCCCTGCCTCAGGGAGCAGTTTTCAATTCTCTTGGCTAAAAGGAATTTGTYAGCTGTGCAGCATTACATATTAATTTCTACCACCAGGTCTGACAGTCTGCCTGGGAGGCAGAAAGGCTGTAATTTAATATTTTAAAGTATATTATGTGAATGAAGTGATACGTGTACATTACCTGACTGCAGAAGTTAACAGAAATTAATTTTCCTATAACAGAGCACAGTATAAACTAATGAGAAATAAAGGCCTGCTGGTCACCACACTGTAACAAAATATTCTCACATCCACAGAGCCCTGAGAATTGTTACCACATGCCCTTTGTGACAGATGTCTGAGGTGATCACCTGGAATTGGTTAATGATCCTAAGTGAAGCCAAGRAATGGTAACATTTTGAGAGCCCAGTGATACAATAAATCCTTACACAGGATTTACAGTATTGGCATCATATTTAACTTTAGTATCTGTGATGTTTTTCCACTTCAGGTATGAAAAGTGACTGAGAGGTTACAATTGTACTCTRTAACACACCTATAGTACAATTAAAACCTCTTTTTCCTTCTCTAATCTCAAAGTGAAAATGGCTGCTTATTGCACTGATCAACCAACACCTTAGTCTAAACATGTATGTACCTTTGAAATTATATTCTACAATATGCAAATTGGCCCACCACCCAAAAAAACCTGAAATGACACAAAAGCAAATGGAATAACAAGATCTTCTTATAAACCAGACTGCTATTCTCTGACCCTCACAGACAATTTTATCAAGCAGTGACAATTTTCACAATTTCTCCTCAAAATCAAATTACAAAATCAAACTCAATAACAGAATCAAAAGTCAGTAAAGCACTAACATGAGTGTCTAAATATTACAGAAATAATTCCTTTCTCCCTGGCTGGTTTTTTTAAATTATTATTATTTGAAGAGATTTCACCTGGTGTAAAGTAAAATTAATTTTTTCAAATCTGGAGTAGAACAAGACATGACCTACTCAACAACTAAGAAGCCTCTCCAATGTCAGGGTTATCTGCTGGTTATCACAGAGAGAGGTGATGCTGATGGAATGTGAGTGCAGGTCCAGCCACTCTGACCACTCTGCCTACCCAAACCTTGTCCCAAATGGAAACAAAAACCAGTTGTGACATCAGAAACCTGATTAATGGAGAGTGGCATTCTGAGCCTGCTGCTGGTGACCCAGAGACTGGGAATTGCCCTGGAGGGTTAAAGTCTCCTGTCCTTCCCAGGGTGGCAGTAACAGATACAACAAACCTGTCTAGTTAAATCACATTAGCCAACTACTGTTTACAAATTTGGGGATCACAGACAGCCTGCCCATTGTTTGGCACAGACAAGCACAATMAGCCCTGGCATTTGAAGCTGCTGACAGATCGCCAGCCCCTGGTGCAGATGRTGGCAGCACAAGAGCTCTAATTACTGATGACATTAATGATGAGCTAACCTGTCTCTCTTCAGCTAATAAACAGATGGAATGTGTTTCCTATTAATTTTTTCCCACATTCAAATTGATTTTTAGATAACAAATTGTAGCTTTAACGGTGGAGAGCAACAAAACCAAATTATCTGTTCTTTGGAAAAATTTGTTTTCCGCTAATTGCTCTAAACAATCAATAAGAGAATTACAACTGGCATCACCCACTGAGAACAGAAGCAGAAGAGTCAAAGTCAATTAACTTCCTGTGGTACGATGCACTCAGATGGAAAGAGTCATTACAGCAGAGTGKAAAAGTCAAATGAGAAAGTGTGCAGCTTCAGGAACAAAGCACACTCGGATGGAAAGTCTAACAGAAGGCTTTTACATACCTGTCAATTCTTCATCCACCCCTGCAGTTTCCAGTGCTCCTCTAGATGCTTCCAAGAAAGGATAAGAGACAGGTAAGAGAGCATCCTCGGATCTTGGGAGCCCAGCAAGGCTGTGAGTCTTCACAAGTCATGACTGAGAAACATCTCGTCTACAGATTACAAGGAACAAACAATCAGCTCAGTTTTYCATCTCAGCACAAACACGATAAATATGGAAAAGTCAAGAACTCCACGGTGGTTAGTGAAATGTTATGCAAGGGGCAGTCTTAGGTTTACAGGTGGACTCGATGTATGAGGTCTTTTCCAACCTCAATGGTTCTATGACCATCCATCTCAAAAAAAAAAATTCAAGCACATAAGATGGACCAAATCTGCTGGAGTGAGTTCTCATTGCTGTTTTATTTAATTTGTCTCAAATGCAGACATTTAGATTTTTGATCCAAAAAAATTCTAAAATAGTAGATTACTAAATCTAAAAATGAGTTTTAGATTTACCTTTATTTTTAAACATTCTTCATGGATTAATTGGTAGTTCTAGTGCAATTCAACTAATAAAAAGTAACATTCTAACACAAGTTGTGTTGAACATAACTCACTTTGTATGTCGGAAGAGTCAAACCCCCTTTATTTCACATTAAGCCCTTGTAACTACAGTGAAAAAAAACMTGGTAGGATTATTTTGTCCTTGAAAACTGAAATCATAGATCTCTACATGAGTCTCTGATTGAACTTCTCTCCTGGGCAGAGCTCCTCACTATGASTAAGGAGTGACTCTGGAATGACAGTGCTTGCCTCCCTCAGATATTTCATCAGGACAATTTTCTGCACAGGTTTGTTTCCCTACAGCAATGTCTCTYATTTTATACAGGGTAAAAATTGCTGGCCACCCAAGATCTTCATCAACTGAGCAATGTTTTCAGCAGTGATGTAATGCTGCATTTGAAAACACATCATCTCCCCACTTTATGCTGTGGCACACAAAGGAGTCCACTCACTTTTTCATGCCAGCACAATTGCAAATGCATCCAAAACCTCTGTAAGTGGCCACCTACRACTGCTTTTCCATGAATTATAAGAAACAACAGAGCAGCCTATTTAGAACAACAGTGAATGGCTGTTCAGGGCTGGGAAAGGTTTACACACATCCTCACAGCTCTCATTATTCTGAGCTGGTAAATAACAACAGCCTACAAGCCCGACAGCCACTCATTTAGCCCCATGTTGTGACTCCCTCTGTTTCCTTCCACTTGCCTCAAGCAAAGTCAAATTCTAGTGACCTTTTTTGGCCATTGTATATAAAACTGGCTGGTATGACCTCAGTGTAAAGCATTAAACACCTTGTGCAAATCAAATAGCACAGTCTGTTGACCATCAAATTTCTGTGACTGGGCTTATGTTGGTTTGTCYACACACTGATCACTAATTAAGTTTSGCTGAAAGGGAAAACAAACATTTTGTTTCATTTTGTTGCAAAACACTACTAATTCAGAGACAATTCTGCCTATTCTGCTGCAAAGCAGAAAAAGGAATGAAAAACATTATTATATTTAACAGTTCTCAGCTCTTCTCCKTTGCCAGGATTCCTGTGAAATGAAGGCAGCATTCCTCCATGGCTGTATGCATAACAACAATAAGTTAAGCCACCTGTAGAACGTGGTCTGTTTTCTTCTGCAAAAGAGAGCATGTGGTGKTTGGAACAGAAACTTGATACTGGAGGAAACATCTCTCATATAGACTCTTGTTTACAAAGCCACTGACAAAAWTTTAAATATTGCTCCAAATGCCTTGCTTACTTTTCCAGCAGAGATTTTTTYTCCTGTGCTAACACAAGACAGATTTCCACAGAATGTCAGCTGAGTGCTAACATTTGCTCTTTACAGMATATCCCTCTACAGATGAGACCAAATTCTGCTTTCTTTCTCATTTTGGCAATTASTGTATAAGTAATAGCTGCACTGCATCACTCTGCATCACAAGTTTTGCTTGTAATTTTTAGCATTTATCTCATATTAGRCAGCTTTTCTTCCTTAAGACTGGAATTCTCATAGTTTGTTTAAGATACACAAGGTAGGTATCCAACAAAACTTAAGTCAGCTCTCRCTAGGCAATTTTTGTTCTTCCTTCACACACATGAAGTGTTTAYACAAATGAARGGAAATATTTTCTCATACTTTTTGYTCATCTGGRTCACCTGAAATGTGCCATGCWAAATGAAATTCCTRCAAACAGTACCCCAGTTCATCCCTRTTCCTGYGCTCTGCCTCACTTCACCACACACAATGTAGGAATTGCTTTTGCTTGACTTGTTCAAACAGCCRTTTTCATGATGTGACAGCTAGGGCACTCATGTATTTATGCCCTTTGTAATCGGCCAGCGCTGCTTGTAATTAGGTGCAAAGTTAATTAAGTGCAATACATCTAATAACTGCCTGCCAGTAACTGTAAAGTCTGATTTAGCGCATGAACTGTCAAGGTGTCAGAATGGTGTGTTAAAAAAAGCTGCTAACAGAGAAACAATCCTGCCACAAGCCAGAGAAAAGCACTGAGACAGTGAGTGAGCTGAGGAAAGGAMAAGCTAAGTCAAAACTTATTATTTCCCACAGTGGGACATGACTCACCTGCATCTTGGTAAGTTCTATCTTGCTTAGTGGAACAATAAATTGAAATATTATTTTATTTACCAGCCACTGTCTTCTATAGAAACCCTTCCCTTAAAGAGCTATACATATGGTACAGAACTTTTCAAAGTCTGGAAATGTTAGTAAAAGAACAGATTTTTTTAAAAAATAATTCATAGAAAGGGTTATAAACAGATTGAAGGAGGCCCAGAGGGTCCTATTTAATCGTTAGGGACCTGGTTTTGTTTGTTTCTTTTATTGTACAAAATACAGCTTTTCTTCTCCTGAACCAGAGAGAATATTCCATATTCCTCTTCTTCCTCAAGTTTAACTTTGATTTGCTCAAATGTTCCCTTCACCTCCATCTCTGTTTGGTAGGAACTGCAAAAGTTTCTTTTCCTGACATTAAGGCATTCAGGGTGGGTGCAGAAGCAAAGCACAGCTGCCCAGCAGGGACAAAAATAAAACCCCAACAAGCAAATGACACAAATCTCCCCACAGAATAATTCAAGAGTTGCTGTACACCAGGTTTCAAGTTCCAGGGAGCACAAGTGATGAGCTGCACACAAACCAGAGCAGCTCAAGGTACAGGCAGAGTTCAAAAATAATTTGGTTATTAAAGCACACACAGAGGGATGAWGCTTAGAAAACTTCCTGTAAGGTATCAAGAAGGAAACCTTGGGCAATGCTCTGGAGTTTTTTTAGGCCAGCAGATGCAAATACATTGATGGAATTTGTATACACRGAGATTGCTCACAAACCTTCAGAGATCACCTAAGTCCAAGGGYAACATTTCTACCTCCAAAGCAGTCCCCAATAAAGCTCTCTTTTTAAAATACTTGACAAAAATCCATGTCAGATAAGTCAGTCTCAGTGGTTTGTTAYTATGAACTGATATTTGATCAGGGAAATTATGCTCTGGATTGACATGAAATTAATAATGCTTGTTGTGTGGTGCCCAATGACAAAGGTAAATGTTAACAGCTCTGAAATCCTAATGAATGCCAAAGTACTCTTCTGAGCTTTGATTAGTGCTTGTGTTGTGCAATTATGCTTTTCTATAATTACTGTGAATTACCATCATGATATTATTATTCTCATATTYTCTATTCCTCTGAAATTCTCAAAATTTCCTGCAGCTAAAAATGGATTTCATTTGCATTATCACCAGCTTGGATTGTTTAATGAAAAATAATTGCAAGCAGAATCTCATGTTAAATTGTGCATTTAAAATTTTCCTGTTAGCTTGAGTATGTTCCAGTGTCCTTTCTTTCATTTATCATTTGCCTGATATTATCACACTGTCCTCACTTCATGCTGGATTGGAGAGAGAAACAAAAAAATGAAAATATTTTTACTCATATCCTCATATTTGCCTGGAAGGCCTTGCTCTGCACATTCTCCCTTTTCCCTAAAATTCCTTGTTTGAAAAGCCTAAAATGAAAAGGGGAAAAAAAAAACCAATGGAGAAAGCTTACTTTTCAGGAAAATGTAGCTATTTTTTGATAGGAGTAGTATCTGCAGAAGGATGCCCTGGACTTGCATGTCAAAACGAGCAAAGTACCAGAAACAGCAAAATCCATTCAAAAGCCAAGTTGCAAAAACTGTGGGAAATGTGGGTTTGTAAGAGCACGAATGAGCCTCAGAGGCATTGAATAGAATTATTAAAAAAAACACCAGATATGACCTTCAAAATCTGACAGTATGAAAGTGTCCCACAACATAAGGAAGAGGTAATCTAATATTTGAAATATTTCTTCCTACTTCTACCACCACTGCATGAAGTGTGTATGTTTAAACAGATGAACAAAATGAGATAGAAATAGTACCTATACTTGAAAATTAAGGGGAAGTCAGTTAATTTTTCTTGGTTTACACTGAAAGTTGGCTTACATTTCTACTGCAACAAAGAAGGAAAAATCTTTTGACCTTTGCACAGTTTTGAGTTTCAAGAACTGATATTTATGTTTTGCAGTCTCTCACCAACATTTTGCTGCCTGTAAATTAAAAGCATTCATTGCAGTATTTCTATTAAAAGAGCAATTTAGTTCTTTTTCAAGTAGATTTTGAGCTATTTTCTGATGTTTTGAGAAATGACGGACTAGAAGATGGTCTAGATAGCTAAATTAATATTATATATTTCACTACAWACATGCAAAATAGCATTTTGTTATTTCTGTCTCCCTTATTTCTTTCCAACCTTTTTTTCTGCTTCCATTTTCACCTCATATATGCATCTGATTTTCCTCTCWCACACACAAACAATTCTCCTATGCAAAGTGTTAATAGAACACGTGTGGTCACAGTTTCACACTTGCAATATTCAAATAGCTTCCAAGTTAGTCAGAGGAAGTTTGACCATGTCCACATGTGTGCTAAAGGAGACGAAAGCCTGGACTGCATGAAGGAAAACATATTTTTTTTAAAAAATCTTATATGAGGTTATTTATGCCTTAATGATTGGTTTTTTAAATTTTCACCATGGATAATACCAAATGGAAATACTTCATCTCTAACTTTATCATGATGTGGGGAAAATGAAGCCCACACTGAGCATMTGCAGACTGCAACTTTCAAAGCAGTGCTGCACCAGGAGGATTTGGTAACAACAGCTAAAGAATGTTGAGTTTCCATGCAGGGCTGTGCACTCAGGAAACCACAGCTTCTTTTCCTGTGTCTCAACACTACCAACCTGCTCCCATCACTTCCTGCATGGATCAGCATCCCAGGGGGCTGTGGGGATGTCCTGATGGTGACACACTGCCATCTCTGACAAGGCCATGACACTGATCCCAAGATCAGCATCTTCCACACCTGAAGTCTCACTGAATTAAGAAGGGCTGCCATTTTCAGGAACCCAAAACAAGGGCCCATAACCAAACAAGATGCAAACAAGATAAGGATCAGGGATGGGGCACTGTCCTTGCCAATGAACCAACCTTCTGCAACTGGAACCACTGAAACGGAAATTATTATTAGAGAAGCTCTCACCCATTCTTCATGGAAACTTCCACTCTGCCACCCACATGGTCACTGCCCAGTCTTACCCCCATAAGGGAGAGTCAGCACAGATTCTGCTTACTTCAAAATTTTTCTTTCATATTACAGATCAGCTTCAAGGCCTASGAGAGGAGATAATCCTACACCCATGTGCCTCTGGTGAGATGGCAACTGTCCCTGGCCAAGGAATTAACACYCCTTTTAAAGTTATCCTCTTTATTCTGAGCTCCCAACAAACAAATCAAATCCAGCATTTAGCAACTGCATGTTTCACATCACCAAAAGCCCTTTCAGATCTCATAGCTGTACACATTGTCTGCTGGAATGACCCCAGGCGCTCTGTGACAATTGAGTTCCAAGCAGTGACACCCTCTTCCCCACCCCATTGCACTGGGTTACCTCCACTGGCTGCAGAGAGGCCTCCACATGCTTTCATGCAGCAGAAACATATTATTAAAGATTTCTTTTATCTTCACTTACAAWAGCCACAGATTTAACCAGCCCACAAGTATTTTCCATTAGAGAATTGCAGCCACAAGGTTCCAAGCCTTGGAGACCAAAAGGGTTTTAGGTGGTTATAACTCCTCAGTCACTTTTATCCAGCCCAACCCATCTTATTCACAGAACCTTGAAGAAAATATTCAGTCACAAGCCACAGCACAAGATGAAATGCACACAGTCCTCTGGGTGGCTCTGTTCCCTGACAGACCTCTAACATATCACAAGTTGAGCTGGTGACCTTTCACTGCAGCTTAAATTCTGTTTGAGGATGTCAGAAATATTCCCTGTGCCTGGAGAGACTGCAGSCTGTGTGCTGGGTGGTCCTTTGCAGTTAGAGGCTTTCTGGGCTCCCAGGAAATGATTGTACTAATCCATCACTGAACTCASGGGCTYGAGTAGCCACAMGACTTCCCTATTGCTGCAGTGTGGAGGGATTTCCTTCCTCGATGAACCAGACTATTATTGACTCTGGATCCTGCCAGTAAATAAATATTTGTCTGATTTTTACAATTATCTTCATATTCGTGCAATGCAGGAGGCATTTTTCTTCCTTCTCTCTCCATGGCCTGTAGAGAATGGAAGAGCAGCCGGAATGCAGAGATGTGAAGAAATCACGCAGAGTGCTGTATCCAAATCCCTCCAAACACTGAAATGGTCTGCTGGGTTCATATCCATTAGTACATGGTTATTCTATTTACAAATTCTTTTCAATCTACCTGGCTATGGCTAATGCAGTGAYTCTTAACTGCTTTGTGGATAACTCAAGGGGATGTGGGAGTGGGAGTTCTAGTCCAGGATCTGCTGCTTAGTTCATAAACAGTCTTGGATTAATTACTTTCCTCCCTTGTTACTATTTCTGATTGCAAAGTACAGAGTCATTTAAAGGCAGGAAGCTGTACAAAAAAATTAATTATTATAAAGGATACCCTCCTTTTCAAACTCCACTAAACTGCAGCAATGTTTAAAAAATGTGCTGCTCTAATCAGTCAAAACAACAATTTTTTGCACCAGGATGGTTCGACCGGTCATCAACTAAGTCATGTTACTTAACTGTTAAGCATTAATTTTTTTCTAGGCAGCTACACACAAGCCTGGAAGGATGCATGAGTTGTCACAGARTCTGGCTAGAAGGATATCAAAAACTTTGTAGTTGTATACAACTCTCCAAGTCCTTACTTTGACAACCAAGGACTACCAGGAGTAACACAGTAACAGAGTGCGCAGAAACATACAATGACTCATTTCACAATCAGTTTGACTTCTAAAAATTTCTATTTCCTTTTGTTTCCTGCAGCAACTGCTCTTCCATGTAAAATCTGCAGATATCAAGTAAAGCAAATTCAGGACCCACTTATTCCTAAATTGTGACATCCCAGCTCTTGGTTTCCTCAGCTTAACTTCCATCAACCATTTAAAGGTGAAACCAAGCATCTTGAAATTCACCGACAGAGCTTTCTAACACAGAAYCTCTTTCTTGCATATCTACACACACTTATCAGCATTTATATGGTGTTTTGAAATTAAATTTTAACACCAATGGCAAACACAGAAAGAGACTTTCAGAGCCARGAGAGGTTACTTTGACTCTGGCACCACCTACTGAGCAGGGAATAAAAGTGTCTGGACTATGACAGCAAGAAAGGACACATTAATCGAGGAAATAAACCCCAATTTCTTCTTGCAGCGTGAATATTTTTATTTTTTCATCAGCAAGACAGCTTCAACTTACATCCTCGAAAAATATTTTCTTAGCTTCTCATTACTGTTGACATTCATCAGAGTGCAATGATATAATGTAATAGGATCTTTCCAGTCTGTAAGATAACCAGTCCAAATAAACAAAAAGCTGCTTGCACTGACTTTGCAGCAATTCTTCACCCCACAGACACTGAGGAGGAACGAAGCTATTTCAGTGTAACTGCCAGGAATGTTCTGAGCTGTGCAAAATGCATTAAAATGTGAATGCAAAAAATAAAACCKTACACAAAGGCTTAGCTTAGAAAACAGTTTTGTTATTCTTGYCTTCCTAAATATGTCATTTTCCCTTTCCAGACAGAAAATATTCTCCATGCATTAACAAGGAAACGACAATAAAATGTATGTTGTGATTAATATTTATGCTTGAAATATTTCATGTAAAAATAAATGGCAACTTTTCATGTAGATTTTAAGGTTACTGAAAAGCACCAAAGTTGAGTTTAATAAATTTTTGCCTCTAGTGACAATCAACAATTCAAACTGAGAACATCTGTAGTAAACATATTTTGAAAAAAAAATACTCAAAGTTATTCCTAAACGTTGTATAAGTATAGGAGTTACGGGGAAAATATATTGCCTTTCTCTGTATGTGTGTACTGACCTCATTTAACAGAGAAACAGAATTTAAACTTCAATCAAAATGCATAAGGACAGCCAGGGGTTACAGCAATTTCTGAGGATGAAGACAGAGACTGGTAAGCAAAACCTGCTGCAGAATAATAAGAATTGATCACCTGTRCCTCTGAGGAATGAAATGGAGAGAAGGAACACTGCCTTAAGCCTGCTGGACATTCAGAACAGACCTGTCCTGCTTGCAGGGACTGCTGATTAATGCTTGGCTTCAGTGTAACGTAAGATTTATTGCATTTTGCCTTAAGTGGGTAATTGAATAATCCCTCTAAAAAGCAATAATTTTCCCATGAAGTTCATAAAGTTAATACACTTCAAATCTCCAAAGAGCAGAAAAGAAACAGCTATACATCTACCTGTGGAAATCATTGGACATAAATCATCACAAACAAAAGTGACTTCATAGAAGTTTGTTATTACAATGCTTCACAGGAAAGAAGAAACAAATTATTTTTAAATTGTGTCTATTCACCCATCATGACTGGCTGAATGAACACTGATTGCTGATCTCCCACATTTTTACTCCCATGTCATAGTAACTTCATTGGATCTCTGAATATAGTTCTCACTTTATATGGACTAAAATAAAATTGAAACTCAAATGAGCCTGACTCAAATCTGCTTGTTTGTCTTATGGGAGAACAAGCTCCACATGTACTGCCTAGGCTCTTGAAATCAGTGGGAAAATGGGGAAAAGGAAAGAAATYCACATTGATTGGTGGTGTGTTTGGGGTTTATAGACCATATCCCATAAAATGTACATAAGGCTCAGCCAGGGAGCCAAGGAAGGAGCACTGCATTGTTAGSAATCACTGTGCACAGATGGAGGATGAAATGTTTGTGCTCCACAGKGCAAATCCCCAGAATGAACTTCCTGTCAGACCAGAGGACAACAAGGTGTCCTCTTTTTGTTTGTCCTACCTAACCCAGGTTGAAGGGGCTACAAGAATGACTGTATCCCATAGGGTTGGATTTAGAAGTGCACAAAGCTGCAGTTAGACTAACAGACCAAAGATATGTCACTTAATTTACACAAAAAAAGATGCTGATTAAAAAAGAAATTAAAATTAAAAGCAGCATTTGGAAAAAACACAGTGATCAGAAATTCTGCCTCAGATAATAATAAAGGAATCTGAACTCAGAGMGTCTTTCAAAAACACACAAAGCAAACTGAAATATCCTCAAATCTCTTAACATCAAGCCAACCAAAATCCTCAAGATGATGTACATAAAAAGTATCAGCTTTAAAACATCGACTGTTACCACTCCTCCAGACATCCTTCTCTGGAGAAAGCATTGAACAGATAGGGGGTTTTGAGAAGAAGAAAATACCAAGCACTTAGACTGCCACACCTGAGGACACATGCTACAACACTCCTAATATTGAACASTATAACACAGCAGAGAAATATTTCAAGTTTACGTTTCAACTGAAATTTTGAACTCTGAACCTGTATTTTCTCTGTAGGCCGAGGTGATACCACAGTTCAGAGGTGCAAAGTTATTCACTCCAAGCCCATCATGATCACAACCATTCCAACTCAGCCCCTCAGTGAATGCAAAGCAGTAAGCTCTGGAGTCATGTCAATGCCTCCATACAGAGCCACAACAGCTCAGAACCCAAACTCCAGGTTTCCATATCACTTCTCAATCTCTGGGTTTCACCTGGCCATGACAACAAAATGGCTTTCTTGCTGGGACGTGCAGCTGACACTTCCCATATTACCCTCAGTGGATTACAGTGGAGAAAACTGATTTCTTTTGTGTTAATGAAATGGTTCTCAGGCTGGMTCACAGTGATACAATGCATTTCAGACATTCTTCTTCTCTGAATTAATGCACATGGGGCTACTAATGYAGGACTTTTGACAAAAGCAAGCTTTTTGATTGCACACTTCACGKTACATGGCTTCACCAGGAACACCARTGGAAACATTAGAATTCTCTATYYGTAGTTTCAAGTTTCACTTTGAACCATCTGGCAATCTCAGCCAGGTATGAAGTAAATTATGGGCCTCCAATAAATTTTCAGGACATTCTCTACTAAAGACTAGATAAAAGGCACATATTAAAAATATGCTATAGACATTTAAAGTTTGAAAGCAATATTATCACAACATACAAAGAACAGCAATGAATGAGGGAGGATACTGATGTGTACTTGGAAAGAATCATGCTTTCATCCTTCAATCAGTTTTAGCATGGCACTGCCTTGGGAATTCTGTGCTTAGAAAAAGGCCAGATGGGACGACATATTGGCCCAACAGCTCTTAGGGAGTAAAGGGATTTGGGTTTGCTCCTATTAGAGCAGATTAATGGCATATAAGAACAGCTATGAGGAACAAGRGAATTGGTTTTTGCTGAAGAAAAGTTACTCAATCTTGAAAGCAAGCAARCAGTGTGGGCTGTCAGTGAAGCAGSCCTCAGTGTAAGGCATTACRCAAGTGATTTCTTTTGTTATTGGTTTAAGAATTTACAGTTCTTGCCCATGTTGGTCTGAAACACGAGAAACACTGATTTGTGTTTCCATAAAAAGTCTGTAGGATTTCCTAACTCAACAGGAGAAYTGCCTGGATAAAGTGTCATGCCATATTCTTCAAGACTGGCAGTGAACTGGGCCTGATTGAAGTATTTAGGATGCCCAATCTGCATTTTTCATTAAACAACCAAACACATTGTTTGGTGTTGAATTTAGGATTTGTGGTAACCTACTACCTTATGCAGGAAGTTGTGTTCCAGACAGCACAGCAAATATTAACAGGAAAAAACTGGAAAGGGGAARTCCATGACCTGTAAGCAAATTTTAGTGGGGCCCAGTGGATGGAAGTTTGGAATGGCTCAAATATTTTGAGGGGTGAGGARGGGGATTGAAAACTGGGAGTAATGTGAGATAGCAAATCTTGCCAAAATATTTATGTCTATGACCTAGGCAGGTTAGATCTTCAGATGAGAATCTGTTTGCAACCAGGGCAGCTAATAAAAAGCAAAATTTATGGCTTTCTCATCGTAAATGCTGCCCCAGATGTTCAAACACAAAGTACAGAGGTTCACCACCAWACCAAATGCAAGGAAGAAGATCAATAAAACAACAACAGAGTATCCTTTTACTGGTAAAGGCAGAGTATTTGTCTAAAGAGCAAACAGTATATGATGTCTCAAGTGGCTCCTTAAAACTCTTGCCATAAAATTATTGATGATGTTAATATGAGAACTGCAATATGAAGACCAAAGACTACATTTTTTACTCTTCTTCTTTACAAGGGGAGAAACAGAGCAGGTCTCGAAAACTAGACAGGACTGATACAGTTCCTGAAAGGTTATGGGAAGTTCATTTAATAACATAAAACCCCTAAAAAATGAAACATAGACTCATACTGTCATTTTATTTGATAAGCATCACTGCCACATGGAATTTGATGTGTATTCTAGCAATAAGCTATTTTCTGAGTTTCTGCACAAAGTGACACTGGAAATATTGCACCTGTGACCCCAGTGCTGGGCACCACACAATTCCTGGCTTCACCCTAAAAGCTGATTTGGAGGCAGACATTGCTGTCTWATACTTCATTTTGACACAAACATTGCTATATTGTATATTGTGTATCAATCTGATCAATCATTGGGTACTCTTCATATTCTACAGCCAAAAGCATCCAGAGCTAGAACTGCTGAAATGCAAGATTTCCCTTGCTGTTTGCAGAGTAAGTCCAAAAAGCCTCAGTCCTAGCTGAAAATGCCTGGTTTTCAGTTGCAAATAAGCTTTCTGCTATTATTCATAAAGTTTGGGGCTCARTGCATGATTATGCTAATCCTCCTGATAAAACAGCAATAAACTTACACCCAGGAGAAAGGTGAATGGTCCCTGCAAACAATGAAAGACTAGAATAGGCTGGTGAATGTTTCTGTAGTCCAAATTTTCAATTTTTTTTTTTTATATTTTGCCAGCAGAGCTTTCTGCCTTTTTCGGTGCTGAGGCTTAGGACCTCTCCATTACATTCTACATAAAACTCAGCCTTGGCTGCCACTGCTTATTAGATACATTACAGAATTTTTCCTACCCAACTTTCAGAGATCATGGGTTATATACAGATTAAGCACATCTTGCCTCCAGGAAGTTTGTGAGGATACTATATGCCTGTTTCTCTTAAATTGTTTTAGCTGACAATCTAATAAGAAAGAAAGATGACTTATGTCATGCGCGTGTATCTATCTATGGGGGTAGCAGCTTTGGAAGCACATAAAAGTTGCACATTTTGGTTCTGCTTTACAAAGGAAATAAATAGAAGTACTTGCCATTTGATGAAAATCTAGAAATAAGCAGACTGAAAAGAAGACTTGTCTAAGGTTTCTCAAAGCCAAGTTAAAAAGATTAAATTATACAGAAGGCTGAGCAARGTGGGCAGGGATGAACAGTGCTCTGTGGCAGTGATGTGAGGCCCCATCTTTTTTAAGCATTTCTGACATTCCATTACAGGATTATATCAACAACATTTCAGTTGTTAACAATCCTGTAGTGCTCACGTGCATGATGTCTCCATCATTTATGTCTCACTGTGCTCTCATTACCCMTAAAAAGAAATGCCAAAAACGTAGAACAGGAAGCCTGATTAATTGTTTCATCCCTGCTGCTTTCCTGCTATCTACTGCTGCTCAACASATGAGAAAATCATCTCTGCTCAGACCAAAGGTCCAGCTAGCTGAGGAGCAGATGCTTAGGAAAACTAGGTATTTTAGAGATTTACCCTTCCCCTCTCAGTCACTCGAGAACTGCCTGCTGGCATCTGCTCAGGTGCCTCTTTTGTCTTATTGGAACAGGAATATTCAAAGTGGAGCTCATTTCTCCACAAAAAAAGGATGGGACAGAGAGGGTTTAAAGACAGCTGAAGACTACAAAGAAGCTGAGCTATAACYTTTGTGCTAAGAGTTACACAGGAGGAACCCAGTGTCCACCTCACTGGATTTACTCTTAAAATGCTTTCTTCATTCACTTGCAGTTTCAGTGCTTCAAACAGCACTGCTGTGCCTGACTTCAAGAGCCCATGTTTCTGGATCAAAACTTACTTTTCTTCCTTGAAGAATACTGTTCTTTGTAATGTCACWTGTAACAACTGCACCATTAGGCTAATGTAAATTTAGTCCAAATTTCACTTCCTTTCACGTTCCATTTATGCTGAAATGAAGTAGATGAGAAAAATACAGAAACTTCAATGGGAATAATCTTGTGCAGATGGAGGAARCCCAAATGCACTCAGCAGAGCAGCTCTTGCTCAAAGAGTCCAAAGGACAGATGTGTTGCTTGTTAATCCTTCAGGAAACCMTTGTGATTAGGAACTCCTAGATCTCCAAAAGGCCAGCCAGCTAAAAAMCATGCACTCTGCTCCAGCACTCACAGTACTCCATTTGGGAGAACAAGAGGATTCCTTGGCCAGAAATAAGAAAGAACAATGTAAATAAGGTTATTATACATAAAAATCAGAGTGCGTGCCCTGGAGGATGGGRAGTTCAATAAATCAGCTAGGAAGATCTGGCAAGGTTAATTGTCCAACTGGCTTAGAAATTTAACAAGACTAGGGCAGCCATTTCCTTAAGAACTCTAAGGAAAAACTGAAGTAGATTCACACTAATGTATTARAACACTACAAAAAGCAAGTGAAAGSCATYAGAAAAKAACCTGAAAGCAATTCCCWGTGACCCCCAGAGAAWATCAGTAGAAGGGCGGAGGAAAAGCAGAGAGTATCTAATAAAAGCTAACAAATAAAAGCATAAAGTCATGTGRAATGCAGAAGGAGTTCAGATTGTACTAAATTTCTGCATGGACAAAAATTTTCTCAATTTTCTACAATTCATGTGATATACTGCATTTAATCAGCAACATTATTTTAAAACTTTTTTTCTTATTATTAATTATTTGTATTACTGAGGAAACTCCAGTTCCTAAACAAATATGAAGAACTCTGGTGCTGTCCCCAAATATGGAAAAATACATCATGCTACCAAAAAAAATTTAATCAACAGTACAATCAATTATTTTAGCACWTCATCTCCCTACTTGCTTTCAATATTTCTGTAGACCTCGTAACTCATGGGGAGCCCCTTCTAAACATGGAGGGCTACTTGGAAAAAAGTACGAGATGTTTCTTTGGAAATGTGGGGAAATCACATATTTTCAGTTCAGTGGAAGCAGCAGAGCCACTCATGTGGTAACTGCAGCAGAGGAGAGGAGCTGAGCTGCTGAGCCAAAATGATGGCTCACTCAAGAACAGATGCTCGTGGAGAACGAGAAACATTTCAGTCTGGACTAAAGGAGACACTSAAWGWCCCTGMTGAGAGATTATCCAAAGCTAAATCWTAGAAGGAAAAGAGGAGSAAATCAGGGGCACAAAACCCTGCAGGARAGGAGAAGGGAACTGARAGGATCTGCTTGTGATATGCTGAAGGAATAAATAGGAAAGACAAATTGGGATTAGACAGAGGCAGGGCAGACATGAACTCCAGCAGACAAGTGCAGTTGGATGGGAATGAGCAGGGAATGAGCAGGGACATGATCAGAGAGCCAGGAATGCTGGAGAGAGCTCCAGTCATGCTGAGTTATGAGGCAGCTGCAACAGCCACCAACAAAGACTCRGCTCAAATAAGCACTACAYTGAAATATTGGAACTCAGTGGAACAGGATGGTAGAGTACAGAAAAATCATCTCTTTTTCTTGTTACTCCGAGGTACAAGGACTGAGTACTGAACAGCTTCATGGCCCATCTGTGAGAGAACACAGCAATTGAAATCATATGTGAGCAGGGGGGCCTCAGTTTAAAATAAAAATTAGTAAYACTAATGTTCTCTTGTTATGCATACTCACTAACATGGGTGATTATGTATTCATCACATTATTTTCTTGGTTTGATTCTTCAGGACAAGCAGGATTAAAATAACACTGTCTAGTATGTTCCACTATTCTATAGCTATAATCTTCCTACCTCAGTTAATCTAAGAGTTACTGAACAAAGAGTAGGGAGATAAATTCAAATTCTCTTGTTTCCTACTCACAGAAAAAATAGTCAATACATAACTCTACTTAAATGTTCACCTGTGCTAGGCTCAAGGACAGTTCTGTCATTTCCAGCAGCAGCGGTAGCACACTCATGCACACTTAGGGAAAATGTACCCTTTTTTTGGTGGCAATGTTTTTTAAACACCACTGAGGGTTTTGGACAGAACAACACCAAAAAAATTCCACTGCACTGATAGAAACAAAATTACATCAGCTAACACATCACTTGCAATCCTGTATYAGTTTTGAAAATGCAGAAGAGGTTTGAAGAGTCACAAGCAATGTAACAGACTCAACTCTGCATCTGACACTTAGCAAATCTGAGACTCTGTTTTGACCCAAGAGAAATTGSAATTTCATGCAGAAATGGCTGCCCAGAACAAATAAGCAACTTGCCCACAGTCAGAGCTGATGTGGGAGGTCCTCTCCAGATAAAATCRTTAATAATCCCAAAATTTACAAAAATATGCTTCTATTTACTTATCCACATTGATCCACAGGAAGGAAGTAGAAATTACTAGGGATCTATCGAGAATTACAGAAGAATGCAAAATATTCTGATCATAGAACTAATTTCTTGCTAATTAATTTCAACATTTATGTCTTTATCATTGCAGGCATAGACTGCACAAATAGTACATCCTTAAGAAAGAAAGTCACGTCAGATAAGTATTATCTGCCAAGAAAGTGCACTTTTTAATATTCTTTAGCATGCAAAAGAAATATTAGGTTTCCATGAATTCATTCTTATGTTCTAACATAACAACTGTGGTGGACAGCAAGTAATAACAGAGACAGGCCAGCACAGCAGTAAAATATGTGAACACATCAATTTATAAAAACCAGCATTTGGTTATTATTGTTGGTTTTGAGGAGCAGTCTTGCCAGCTGTCACAAAATGCATAAACAGTTCATAATCTGTAATAGTTCCTCAGACAGCTGCAAGACCATAAGGAATCAACTTTTATTCCTCAAACGAAACATGTTCTTTAGTTCCAAAATGCACAGATATTTTAGAAAACATATAYCAAAAATACAGAGGCAAATCAAGACTTTTTAAAAGAATTTCAAGGTTCCAACAGATAAAACTCAACTTCAAATGCTCATTATCACTCACTACTTTCCAGAACCCCTCAGCTTCCTGTCTTCTCATAACTATGTTAAGCAGCAAATAAAGGCCCATAACAGTCATGGCATGGAAAAAAAACCAAAAACCAAACACAGGAAAATCACATAAATATTCAGACTATGCAGCATAGTTGATCAGAGTTGGTGTTTTCCTTTGCAAGAGCTTGTGCAAACATTTTGCTCAATTTCATAGCTGTGGGAGTTTGCATCCCCCACATCCAATTTTCAAAAACAAACTCTCACCAAACCCTTATTCTCATAATAAACATCCCCAGCTACATCTCACCTAAATTTTCCAYGGTGCTGAGTTTAATAAAAGCTGGATTTAGCACCATTATTTAGACAAGAATTGTTAAACAGTTTCTTGTAAAGAATCCCTTTTTTCCATCTGCACTAAGAGAGGCACAGAATTGTGTGTCTTATGATTCTTTGCATGACTACAGAAAATAAGGTATCTTCTAACACAAGGCAACTTAAAGGTAAGTTTAGTGAGTTCATTATATAAACTCATTCTTTTGCAAGGGAAAAACCCTCACTGTTTTYACTAATGCCTTCTATGTGTAGTATCAAATGGAACAGTGAGGGAAAAATACAACACAACGTTGAGAAATATTCAGAAGTATTTTGTTTCTGTGAAGAAATTCCAGGATTGAAAGTTTTCTAGCATTATTATGAAACTGAGGTCACGAGGAGTTTAGAAAGAGCTTATTTATGAAAGTATCCACATCACAGAAAACAGGTCCATGCCAGATATCACTGCTGGGAGACTTGTACTCATGTTTGAACGAYGCTATAGCTCCCAGTTTTCCAGCCWTATAAGTAYACTAGAAAACATTCTATTGTGTTTCTTTTACCAGAAACTTTGAAAACAGAGCCCTTTCCTCTTCCTTGCTGAAGTTTGCACTGCCTTAGGCTGATCTGGAGGGCCATCTGGAAATTACCACTGATTAATTAGCTGTGAGCCTGTGATAYGAAGAAGGCAGATGGAAGGACACAGCACCTCATTGCTCCCAGCCCTGCAAGCCCTACCAGTCCAGTGCCCAGTCCATGTCAGGATCCCAGTCTCTTTCCAGGAAGATGGAGAAAGATTCAGATTCAGGAAGGCTCCACAGCCACTGTCTTTCCTCAGCTGCTTTTTCTCCTTGTTCTGTTCACAATGTTATCAATGCTAACAGCAATTTCTAACAACCACAATGGAAGGGAGCTGACAACAGACTGTTTTCCACAGAAGCCCTGCCTTCTAATCCGCAGACCTTAGACAAAACCATCTTGGCTTTACATTTAGCACCTCTAGATGTATTTCCAAATGAAAAACCTGCACTATTACTACTTTTACTTAGAAATAAAGACAGAAAAGAGTTATGAGCTTTGACAAATAGCTTTTTCTGCACAAACAGTATCACAGCCCAACCACTAAAATTTAAGCCTCACTTCTTTCAAATTTATCGCAGATTAAATATATAAGCATGAGTATCACTGACTGCACTTACACAGGTTTTCCAAGACATATGGTCATAACTAATGACTTATGATTACCTTAAGATCAACAACATCACATGCTGGMCTGAAGATGGCTAGCTAGGAGAGGGATGAAGAATTACAGTGCATTTACTACTAGTGTTGAGACCCAATTTAAGACAGAAGTTCTTCAGTAAACAGGTTTACAAATATTTCATTGTACTTGGATTAAAATGATATTTTGGTCCCTACTAAAATATAAGGCTGATATCTGTTCATCAAATCCTTTTTCTCTCTTTAAATTGCTTCAGAGCCCCTGTTTGGAAACACCAAACTCCAGACTAGGGACACACAAAAAAAGCTATCTGATGCCTGCTTAAAAACTCCTTCCTTCCACATGGAGATCTGCAAACAGTCAACCATTGACTATTTTGTTCTATCATATTTGCTGATAACAGCTGTGCAATTTTCAACTTGTCCAACAGCGCACTCACTAGCTATTTTAACTAAATTTTAACTATTCCAGGAGCAGCCCAAAGGTAGATAAAACCATTATATCTAGTTTGCAAAACCTTTCTAGCTCATCATTATTTTCCAAGTGGTAAGTCTAAAGATCTTTTTTCCCAGTAGGATAAATKACATACAGACTCAAATCTGAGTCCATTCATTGAAGTACTTCAGCTCCTGTCTTTTTCATTACAAGGTGAGAAGTTCAAAGCTCTTGCTATTAGCTAACGGTAATTTATGTGAATGCAAAACGTTGTTTACTTTTCCCTCCTATTCTTTCCTCTCCTTCCCTCTCCAAACCCCTTCAGTGCCATGTCTTGACACACTGAACTCCCCAGGTCAGGCTGCTTTGATTTGCGAGGAGAGTTACAATAGTTAATTACAGAGCATGGTCTTCTGTGCCTCRAACATTTTGCATTTATAGGCTCTTGATATAGTCCAGAGCAAGAGGCTAACCCATATTTAATTTGTCCAACACGTTTCTGGTTAAAGTTCCATCAAATGGGTGACTGGAATCCCTCCGATTCAGCTGGAAAAGTCACTTTGAAGGAGGCGTTTATTAGCAACATTTGCCTCAGTCCCAACAGGAGGCCCTGAGGGCCTGCGTAGAATCAGCGGTGGCTTATAACAGTCCGAGCCAGCCATTCCCCACGGGATGAAGTGTCAATAATAGGTCAGATATTTCCAATTCCAATTGTTTGGAATTGATTTTACAGCGGGTATAAAATTAAAGCAGTGAGGTTGTTTCCTTGGGCAGCAGAGGTCTGTGCTTTGCACCATTACAGCAACAGGCAGCAGCTCTTCGGGTGGGACAAAGRGCACAAACCCACAGCCTTTCCTTTCCTCTGTCCTGATGTGGGACAGACAAAGGGCACAAACCCACAGCCTTTGCTTTCCTCTGTCCTGATGTGGGATAGACAAAGGGCACAAACCCACACACCTTTGCTTTCCTCTGTCCCGTTCTTTCCTACAGCAATGGCTTCTCAGTTGGGACAGCCAAAGGGCACAAATCCACACACCTTTCCTTTCCTCTGTCCCAATCTTTCCTACAGCAATGTCGGGGAGTGTTTAATCCTCTCCGCAACCCAACGCTTGCATGAAAATTTAATGTGTGTGTGGTTTCGACTCTAAAATCCCAAACCAGAATATTATTAGCTCACAGTCCTTTCAAGTGAAATATTCAGTATGTAATTCTGAGGAGGTTCTACATTCAAATGAGAAACATTTTCAGCAGGAGTGGGAAGGAACATGTTAGGTAGCCTGTAATTACAAATATTTATTTCTTCATGCRAAGTTCCTTATGTTCAAGACAATCATTATTATCCTTTCCTCGTTATTTCAGTTGTCCCTAAAAAATTAATGGATATTGTTCTCAAAAGCTTTCTTGCTCAAATGTTCCATGAAACTAAAGTTCCTCATTGACAAACACTTACAAAATTTAGCCTGAGTCTTGAAATGCTATAGGCACTTTGGACCTCAAGTCTGAGTGAAACTCTGATACAGCTCCTTCCTGAAAACAGACTAGCTCATAAATCACTGAACAATGTCAAAATAAAAGCAACATTTTTACATTTTTCCCTATTGTAATCAGGTACAAATTCACKAGTCTAACTAGACTTAGACCTAGCAATATCAGGTCAAAGTTTCATCAAGTCTATGAAACACGTTGAATGTATGAAACTTATTTTCAATTCGGGTTTTTTTTAGGAAATTGTATGGATTCGCATCTTTTAGTTTCATTTTCCATCTTTATTCTCTTCTCTCTTTACCGCTTTTACAATCTCCTACATTCTTTGCTTTTGTTAGTGTTTCCATMTCTATTTGATACTTCTTCAATGTACCTTTCTCATAAGGCTTCAAAAATTAATTTTAAGCTTATTAAAAGCAGAAAACTAGGACTTCAAACTCATGGTGAGCATGGTATCTCAAAAGAAACCAGACTCTAATTGTTAAACCTTTGTGGCAAATGCGCTCTTATTTAGTAGCAGGGACTGTTGAGCCTGTTGAGAGCTTACATGCATTTTATATTCACCCTCATTCTCTTCCCTAAAYTGTCATTAGGCTTAGGGAGGAATTGCTGAGGGGCACCTTGATAAATTTTCTTCACTGTCAAGATTTGACAAACTTTGAGCAAACAGTGCTGGTGTCAATACACACCTGACTTCAGTGCTACAGTGCCCAGCTGGCATGAGAGTGGGAAGCTAAAAAAAGGCTAATTTCACAGTTTCATAGTTATGATACAAGTATCCTCCTCCTGCCATACAGAGAAAGCAAAACAAAAATGYGCCAACTTTCCCCCTCACTCCCCAGTGCATGTCCTCCACATTAAAGAAACAGCCCTGATGGGACCATGATTTGATTTAKATCATCACAGAACCAGTACATTAAATAGTTATTGGAGATGATTTCTGCCATGTCCTTGGTGCACAGTTTTCTGATGAAGTGTGCACACAACACACACATCTGCTCTAATAATCTGTGGAAATGCTGTGTGAACAATGTGGTACAGGCTGATGGAAAAATGAGGCCAGAGAAATCTTCTGATTCTGATAATAGCCAGCACCAAGCTGGGATAATGTAATWAAAAATGTGTGATTTCACATGGGCTCTAACATGGCACTGTGAAACCTAATGTGCCACAAGAAAGGCTCAACTTCAGTAGGTGAAGCTTCTAACAATCAAATGACATTTCTAAGAAAATAACTTACCAATACAACCCACAATTGAGTGAAACTGCTTAAGTTCTTATGTCTCTTTTTAAAAAAATGTACCAACTTAAATAGATTTTCTCACTTATGAGAAGTAGCTGCTAGGCTTCTCTCTGAGATTAGGATGTCTAACATGTCTAACAAGTCTCTGAAGCCACATTTCATTTTCACAGCTAGACCAGAAGTATGGCTTTGAAGCCAATTTTTACGCTTAAGTATTTCTAAATATGATAGGAATTGTTTTTCAAGCTAATAATCTAGCTAGTTATATTAAAAYAGTTTGGAGTATTTTGGCTGCAGGAGATAAACCAATAATATTTTTCAATTATGTAAAACCAGTGTATTCAGATGGTTTCAAAACTAATACTTTAGGTTATTAATGCCTAAAGACTCAGGGACAGCTTTTCAAGTTTTCAGTTTTATTTCAAATATGTCTTTTGGGTTTTTTTTTTTTTCTTTTAAATAGGAGCAGGTAGGAGTGCTGGGTTCTGGTATTAATTACACATAGAAACAGAAAACCTGAAGTAAACCTGGTAGCATGTTAAGAATCCAGCTATTGTGAATTCATCTGGAATTCATTGGGCTACCCCAGGCCATAATAAATTCATGCTGCATTAGYAGTAACATCATATGTACACTAATAGATGTTCTACTGAGATCAGTGTTATTTAATTGACTCAAAGGATTACTTTAAGATCAGTTTTCTTCTAACTGTATTTTTAACRTGGCTTTCTCCTGAAGCACAGCTTCCCACAAGACAAAATGATGACATCAGAAGAAAAACATGCATAAGAAAATACACAAAATCAGACTTTTTTTTCTCCTTAGGAAAGATACAAAGAGCATTACAATCCTAGAGTCTATCCCTCATGTAAACAAATCCATGTGTTTATTTATAATTTTCTCTGTGGGAAACAAAACACTCAACTCYCCAAAAGTGAACATACTCAGAATTAAGAGAGGTATTAAGATACAACTCAGTAAAAGCGATGTATCTTAAACTGAAAAAATGATTCAAACAATCTGCCTGTAGAGAAGTACTGAGCAGAAATGATGGAGCAGCCATCAACCCAATGCTATAACTGGGTTTTCACATCTCTGCACAGCAGGGAGCAGTGAAGAGATCCTTGAACCAAACCCAACATTCCCTTTTGTCAGAGGGTCCTGCCGTGCTGTTACCTCTGGACCCCAGCTGCAAAGATCCTGTACAGCACCACTGTGCTGTCACTGACAGTGAAAAGATCACTGCACCTATCTCTACAAAAAAAAAAATAAAAATAGAAAAGCAGATGCATCTGGCAGGCTTTACTCTTCTACAGATCCCTGAGGTTTCCCATTCTGCCAAATTTCATGGGAAAATAAAGAGACTCAGAGACCTTCTATGGTGTGTAGGAGATGGCTGGGGCTGTGAATGCTTTAATACTGCTGAGACAAAGGAGATTGCTTAGTTCCAGAGCCCTCATACCCAAAGCCAAAGCTTGGGAGATGCCTATGGTACACAGGATGGCCCAAAGAAAAAACTGCAATGCTTGTAGAAAAGTGAAGACACAAAATTAAAACTACCTAATTGATTTGCAAGGATTTTGAGACTTCCTCCTCAGAAGTAAAAATCTGTTCAGTAAAATTCCTTACTCAGAGCTTTCCTGTCACCTTTTTATTAATGGTCTGGATGATGGGGCAGGGTRTACCCTCAGCAAGTTCGAAAATGGAAAATAGGGAGAAGCAGCTGATGCAGCAGAGAACCAGGCTGCCATCCAGAACGAGCTCAGCCAGCTGGAGAAACTGGCAGGACTGGCAGGAACCTCATCAAGTTCCACAAGGGAATGTGCAAAATCCTGCACCTGTGGAAGCATAAAATAACCTCCAGGAACCAGGACACTCTGGAGCAAACTAGCCGGAAAGCAGCTTTCCAGAAAAGGACCTGGGCACCAGGCTGAACATGAGGCAGCACTCAAGYCCCTATGAAGAAAGGCTGAGAGATCTGGAACAGTTCAACCTAGAGAACATCCCCATCCTTGAAGACATTCAAAAGCCATCTGGACCCAGGCCTGGCCAATCTGCTCTAGATGATCCTGCTTGAGCAGGAGGGGTTGGACAAGAAAACCTCCAGAGGTGCCTTCAAACATCAACCATTCTTTGTTTCTGTATCTCCTTCAAAGCACTGGAAATACCATATGTTATGAGTAAGCACATGTTGAATACATGTGTAACCTTTTCCCTTCTATTACCTGGAAAAGGCATCACAGAAAAAGCAARCTTCCAGAATGTGTGTGTGTATGTAAAACCCTGYTTGWKAYAKRMTWWTSSAWWAKYMTRTMWCACAGTAAATACTTTAAAAAACTTGACTAGCTTGTCATTATTTCACTTCCATCCACCATGTAAATTTACACATTTCCTACTTCCTAACATTATCCAGAACTTTGCTTTTCAATTTCCTCAGATATGGACAGATTTTCATAATTTATAAAATCTGCCAGCAAGCTGATGCCAATTTTAGTATACACATGATTTAGACCTGCTTTTTGTTTAATTGACATTTTGCTTATTTAAAACACAAAAACTGGCCACTGAGGAAAAAGCCCTTACTTTTAACAGGATCATGGAAATATTAGCAACAGCAGTCCATAAATCACTAAAAATAATTTTTAGATTCCCAGAGAATGAACAACCAGTGTTGTCAAATAGAATGGAGGTTTGATGGAGAAGGAATGTATTTTTCTGGGAACAATCATTTTGCTTCACAGAAACGAGTCCTGTTATAAAGGGTAGTCCTATTCCAACACAAGCATGGTTTTTAGTGTTCCAGTTAATAGCAGAGCATGCCAAATAAAAGAAAATTCATTCTCAGGCATATAAGTAACAGCACCTTTACCAAAYGAAAAAAAMMAAAWRAAAACYACTGGCCCCATGAAATTTCACCTTAGTGCTGTTAAAGGTACTGATAATTTCATGCTACAAATCTCAAGGGGAAATAAGGGAGCCGTACAGTTCTAATATCACACCCCAGACCAGGTCCTCATCCTCCACTCAAAAACTGAGAAAGAGGGAAAAGGGTCATGACAGGGTTGAGTAGGGRCTGAAATTGCCTATTCTAGAAACASCAAWAGTGATTTAACACAGCAGAAACACTCTGTATAAAGAAACGCTAAAGATGCACTATATAGGTCAGGTTTCAGATGAGCTTTTATCCAAATCTGGCCATAGTAACTTGCGGTCAYTGTTACCCAAATACTGACTAGTGACTGAAAATTGGTTCTTTGCAAATTAGATCAAAACCCATGTTTTCCAAAATGGTTTTAAAGTCACATCAAGAATTGATTTGTGAAGGTGAAAAGTGTGCCACTGCCTTCTCAGAAGGTCTGCACATAAACACAAGTTAGTCCTTTGTCACAACAGCTCAGACAACGAGCTGCTCTGTACCTAGCAAAAAAGGTACAGTTGATTTTTTTTTGCCTTTAACAGATTAAAAGTTGGYTAAATCATCCTTAATCACAATTCATCATCTTCAGAGACCAGGCCCTTTTTTTTATTTGCCTAAACCTTGAAGAGGTCTCAAAATCCTGCACAGCCATTATCTTCCCATTTGCAATTTATCCATGCTCATCCCAATTCACTAATCTTCCAGTTCTAGTAGTGCTCAGCAACTGTAAAACTCAGTTTATACTCATAAACCCATAAAATGAAGTTTATACTACACACCCCTGAACAGCTATCTCAAGCAGGGGCTGATAAGCATTGCCCAAACACTGCAATCTTTTACAAACCTGTATCATGTGTTGCACCATTGCAATCCCACCTTGATGTACATCAAATTGAAGAATTGACTTTGTTACTGCATGTTTTAAGGTGTTACACAAAACTTTAGTGTACAACCACCATTAGATCATGCCCTCTGGCTTTACAGCATGCTGTTTAATGTTGGAGTAGCTCTACCTAACATCACCACTACTGCTTCTGCCCTCCAGGTTTTAGTTTCAGGCTAYGTTCAGTTTTGCTACTATCAGCACTTTTTTTTCCATATATTTTATGAAATATCAACACAACTGAAACTGGAGATGGAAGTGATCACGTGCATGTCCTCTGCCATCTGCAGAGAATTTAAGGGGATTCTTTTTCCCCTCTTTATGAGTAACAGTGTAATTTGTTTGGTAAATACAATGCATAATYGCCAAGGGTAATGTGTAAAAACCTGCAGGTCAGCACAGATTTTTACAACTTCTAAATTCATCTGCAACCTGGTTGGCCAAAACGTGCCCAAGGCCAGAGCAAGGTTAAGGCTGCCATGGAGAGGAAATCWAAACATCATCAGAGTAATGCAAACCTCGTGTGTGGCAGTAACTGGAGACAGCCATGCACAGCAAGATGGAGCTTTGGGCAGGGAGGGTTCAGCAATGGGGCCGTGCTGGGGAGTGCAAGAGCTGCTCTGGGCATGTGGAGAACACCAGGGGATGCAGGGCATTTTACCCAACAAACTAGCACAGGCAACAAGCAGACATCCTGCAGCATTTTAGGGGATGATTTAGGTAATAACAACAGGAGACACATATGCCTAATTCACCATGACCATCCAGGGCAGCACGTCTTTGTTACCATTCCCCACTAATACTGTTCTGTGGATTTTTCACATTCTTTACAATGAAAACGTCATATAAACAAATGTGACTATCAATAAAAAGAAATATTAAAAAAGGTTCTCTGTCACAAGTTTAATTCAGAGCAAGAGACTATGTTTAAATTTTACTGGTATTGAAAAGCTTATGCAAAGTGAAAATATATGGAAAATAAARTAAATTAAAAAGAAAGTAATTTGACAGCTGGATTGTGGTTCTGCATTCTCTTTGCCAGGTTTGACCATTAAAGCTCAATCTCTTCCTCTTCCCTGCTGTCTCCAAATGGATTTCCAATTCCCTTCTGTTCTGTGGCACAGTTTCAACAGATGGGATAAAGAATATTGTCCAGCCAAACTAGCTTAAACCTTGATGACAACAACAWTTCACTGATAATGGGAGATGAGGGTTTGGATTTCCTCTGGATGCAAATTACTGAACCTCAATCTCCTCAATGTTAGATGAATGTTCTCACATCATAGTATTAAATGAGTGTGGGCTCTGTCATCACTGTCCCACCTCAAAAAAAAAAAAAAAAGAAGCAAAAAAAAAGCAGATCCTCTCTGTTCTTGAAAATAAAAGGATGTCAGCACACAAGGCATCTCCAAGGTAGAAGCTGGAGAAATTCAATATGTCTGAGCTTGCAGGCCTAGTAAATCCTTTTGTGGAAATTCACATCTAAACCAATTAGCCCAAGTTCACAYGAAGCCCCTGGCAAACAAGGATGGAAATGCAGTAAAGTGCTGACTCCCAGCTACCACAAGGGAATTTTCCTCAGTAGCCAGAGTGACCTGACCCTTGAGGTAAGAGTCTACCCTTGCYCTACCTTTCACTGACTGTCAGATTATAACCAAGGAGTAGTTTACCTTGAGCAATAATGCCATGTTTGCACTCAAATCAGATTTCAAGGAAGGAAGACTGTAAGGAACAATTAGCATCAAACTGCTACTCACATTACCAMGCCATCTGGTTTCCATTTTTACACTGCTAGCAATGTCACATCATGAGGTTTGGATGAGACCATCCACTGCGTACGAGGCACAGGTAACTGCTGTGAACTTTCAAATAYTGTTCCACTCTGGTCTAGTTTTTCTCCTAAAAATTTTGCCAGGGCTCACTAACACAGCAAGCCGTGAATAGAATGTCCTTTCAGGCTCATTAATGACTTCAAAAATCAAATGATTTTTTTCAAATTGTACCAGCAAATCTTTTTTTCACTTGTTTTCACACATAAAGCAGAATTGTATAAGCTTCAGTTTGCACCTGATACTTCCACACATAGCTCAATGTTCTTGTGCAAAGACAGCCTCTCTAAAGAGTGTTAAGTTATCAATGCTAATAAGCAGATACTGCTGTGATTTTCAGATAAAGGCATTTTTAACAGTTCACATTACTCCTAGGCTGCTCATGTTTCTTCTGCTGTGAAGCAGCAGAGCACACAAGTTCTGATTAAGGCACTACAGAAAGTTTAGGAGTCAGGCATTTGTCTCCATGCYATGGGATGAGACTTCCCAGGGAAGCAGCATGCACTGAGAGATGCAGGTGTGAAGTGGAGAGGAACAGCTCAGGGAGCAATTCCAGCCCATGCAGCCTGGGAGCCTCATAAAATATTTTAGCTCATCTCACTGTTACCACTCACTGGTGACAATTTGTTCTTTTTTAAAGAAAGTTATGCACAAATTTCTCAAAACATATGAAAAGGTATGTTTTTCTTGAAATAAATTACTCTCTTTGAAGAATTCCTACTTCCACACAGGAATAAATATCTTTAGAAAGTCATCCTTTGATATTCTCTTAAACTGTCCAATACTTTGGAGAAAGAATTTGGATATTTTGCATGCCTGTTCTCAGTAAGGATTATCATTCTGCCAACAGGATACCTAACTTGCCTGGAGACCTAACCATAGAAAAAAATGCATAAAGACTCTAATTTTCAAGTGGCAACAAAGAAATTATTCATACTTTTGCTTCAACTATTTCTAATACTAGTAACATGCTTTTCAAAATACATTTCTCTCTTAAGCCATCACAATTCTCAGGCATTACGTAAGCTGCACTGTATTCTTTGCCACACAATCAATTGCACAAGCCCATCATGGTTACTCATCAGAAGTGACACCATTAGAAAGCATCACAAAGGAACAATTCCCATATAACATGTTGCAATCACACAACAGAACCCTATCAAAATTCTTATCCTACCACCAAGGCATATTTACTCTGCTACCAATCTTCAGGACCCTTTTGCCCTCAGTTTCTGATGACCCACTAAGYCTCTGCTGATAACCTATAAATGATAAATCAATGTTCCAGGGTACTTTAGACGGCCCATTCTGAATTCAAACCTAAACTGCAGTATACTGGCTGAGTAAATCTAAGCTACCTGAGAACTCCCTAGTTTTCCACTGATCTATTAACACAAAAACTTCAGATGTGACAGGAGCTAAAATTCACTGGATTAACATTAATCTTTCACACTATCAATCTTCAGGTTGGGGATTAAGTAGTGAAGGGGATTAAGTTGTAAAGAGCTGGATTCAGGGGATTTCACATGTAACCAGTGTAACATGACATCATCCAGCACTAAGGAGTTCTCAAGGCATAAATAGCTCATTTAAGTCCTGTTCTTCCCAATTCTGACACAGGATTCCTATCTTCACTTGAAAGGCTTAAAAATAATCATTCTTCTGTTAGACTGTCTTTAGTACAACCAAAAGGTAAACATGAAAACAGGGCATTAAGTAACCCTTCATTCTGGAACAATGATTTTAAAACTAGCAAAAGACCCCGAAGCACATAACAGTAAAACCAACTCGCTGCACTTCCAGCCAAAACTGAAAGAGTGCAGATAACGCGTGTGCCTGCTGCCATCTCCTGGTAGTTTAGAGGTGAAACCAACCCAAATACTAACTTTCTCCGAGGTATCCTTTGGAAAAAATGTCAGGTCCTCGGAGGAAGAGAAAAAACAAACAAGAAAAGGATCCTATTTCATGTTCTACAGAAGGAGCTTTCAAAACTCAAAATCTACAAGAAGTTATTTCATTGTASAAGGCAGCCACTATCTGGACATAKCTACTTTGAAGCTAAATAGTTTATTTCATCAGCTTAAGTAAAGAAATATCAAATCTCTTTAACTTAATTAAAAAAATAAGTACTCACTCGAGTTATTCTAGTTTCAAAATACATTCAGAAAATTAACTGTAAAACTTTCTACATGGTGTTCAAAACCAAATTAAGGAAGTCCCTTTGGAAAGCCTACTTATCATATTAGATGTTAYAGTGCAGATTATTGGCCCATACTGACTCATTTCAATATCCATTTCTTTCCATGAATACTTAAAGATCAAGACAATCTTTCCCAGTTGCACCACCATCATTTTATTTGGTGCAGGACACAACATTGCTACTTGTAATAATAGCCCACATTTTATGTTTTAAAAAATAAGATTAGCCAACTTGAAAATAAATTTTAGGATTATTTTGACAGCTAACAGGAGGTACCTGTACATACTGCAAACTTCAATGCTATAAAGACTGTGGGAACTTTAATTTTATTATGCTGGAGAGAAGAGACCTGTCTACATCCTCCTGAAGGTTAAAAAAATAATGAAATTGGGGTGAACTCTACAAGTGGATCATGTCTTTTAGTTTGCTGAATGACTATGGGAATGTGATCTGGCTTGCCTTAAAAAAAAAAAAAAAAAAAAAAAGCATACCAGAGATTTGGATTGCCCATGGTTCACTGACAATTGCCATGGGGAAACAACCATTAAATGTTGCAGAAAAGCCAAGCTAAATAGGGAACATTTCCTTTCACAGAACAAGAATCAATAAAATTGTGTCGTAACATCAAGCTGTAATTGAGAAACAGAACAATGACTGAAAAGTTGTAAGAKACCTAAATTAAATCCAACTRGGATTTCACATTCCTYAYGAAAATGAAGGTTTTATCATGAGGTAATTAAAGCAAGGATAGCAAACYCCGGTGTGGCAGAGCATATAACTTAGCCTGTCATCTTGGTTCACCAGAGTCCCTCGGAGCTGGTCAGGGAGCAGCCAGTCCCAAATCAGCCACCAACCCGCAGCAGCGTCCCTGGCAGAAGCCCCAGAGCCTTCTTCCTGCTGGACATTCCCTAACAAACTCCAGGCAGGAGTGGTCAGGAACATGAAGGATTTGTATGAGTGTCCCCATCACCCTTGGCCAGGCTGTGGTCAGGTGGCAACTGCAGCTCAGTTACAGCACAGACTAAACCCAAAAGTCTTGGGGTTTTTGTGGGGCAGAGGGCAGCACCAACCACAGTACAGAACTGGGGATGGATGGAGAAATGACCCAAAACTCAGGAATACGCAGGAAGATTTAGAGCCAGCAGCACATCTGAGTGCCCGCAGGTGAATCTTGTGAGAAGTGATGAAGAAGCAATTGAGTCTGTAATTGCTAAACACATGCACCTGGTCATACCAACAAGTGTGTGAACAAACCAACCTAACTGAAACACATGAGACATTAACTTGGTGAACCAAGAAACACCTGGATCCTTTTCTTCTCTCTGGTTTTAACAGTGAGACAGCTAGAGGAGAAATACGTCAAATATTAATTTAAAACTCCACTGTTCTTGCCGGGTCTCATGTTTTCAGGACCTTTCACTTAKCACAAAAATTATCAGCTCTCAAAAWGCAAAATGGACAAGAAGCCAAATGCAGAAAAATGCCAGAGGGTTGAGACCGTTTTAGGACAGATAAATAAGAGCACCATAGTAAATAAGGTTTTAAGCAAAACAGCTGATATTCACAGCAATCTAACGTCTAAAAGCTGGGCTTTGAATGAAAATTGCTTCCATTATCACAGCCTTGGAAATATCCCACTCTTAGTCAGAAAATATTTTATTCAGAAGACTGACGCATAACACAATCACCAGTGATCAAGACCCAGAATAAATTTTCCTTGGTTAAATTAAATTATTCAGATCCTTTCAGAACTTCAGCACATAACTTCAGGACTACACCACTTGTTTTAACCACAGAAGACTGAACCCTGAGGCAAACCATACTTCCCCTTGGATAAAAAACTGGAACCAAGACAAAGCCCTCACTTTTAAGAAAAAGTGCTTTGTTGTAACAAAATAAGCAATCACACCATCAATTCACTCTCTTAGCAGCTGGCTCACTGCACTGTGTAATGACCACATGGTTTTATCTTCAGTATAAATATTTCTGTTTTGAACATAACTTCATTTTAAARCTGCTCAATTAATTTCTCACAAAGGGCAATACAGGTCTCCAACACAGATATACCTTAGATGATAACATCAGATAATGCTTCAGAAAAAACACATTCAGGGAATTATTTAATTTGTAGCTCTTCCATGGCGAGCAAATCCATTAATTTCCATTTTCTTGCCTACTAAATTATTTTATCAGCTAATTAGCTGGCCACCTTGTTACTACCCCAGTAGACAGTAACTTCTCCTCTTCATAATATTGACTTATTTCAACATTTCATTGTTTTGCTCAGTCTCTCTTACCTGTTAACTTTTGCCAGAGTCTCCTCCAGGTGACAGTCACTGCTGGTTCCAACATCTTCCTTGGTCTCCCTGTAGTAACAGGACTGAAGTTGTTTGACCAAGTAGCAAATTCCCATCACTAAGGCATCCCAAATACCTCTTAACCCCTTTTTTAGCTAAGGGAACTCCAAAAATTGGAGGAAGGAAAAAGTTATTTTCAATACGAAACTGATTTTTGAAAATGGATTGAAGGAAAAATTGTGTTTCATCCCGCTTTCCCAGGTCCTCCCCACTGCCCGTTCAAAGTGCTTGCAAAATATTTTTATTTGAAACAGTCAATGCATGATTTACACGTAGAAGCCATCAATAAATCATAAATTAAGTATTTGTTAAATTCGTACCTGGAAAATAACATTTATAAGCTCATAAAGTCGAACGCATCGAGGCCAACTCCGACASCGCCCTTCGCACRGCAAYCCCACGGCGCAGCTCCTCACTCGCYCCGCCCCCGCTCCCTCAGCCCCGCCCACAGACGGGCACGAGGAGCCGGCGGGAAGTTTAACATGAGGGAAAAAGCCTTCCCTTTGCCCCAGATAGCCGCGGGCTCGCAGTTCCCATGGCTAAAGGCCACAGGGAATGGCGAGCGGAGCCGCTGAGGGTGCCTGAGGCGGCGCGCGCCCCGCTGGGCACGGGCCGGCGCGCGGGAAGGGGCGGGGCCGGGCGGGGGCGGGGCCGGATTCGAACCGGGCGGCGGGGAAGCGGCGGCCATGGCGTTTCATCAGGAGCTCAGCCGCGAGCACCAGGGCATCACCCTCCGCGGCAGCGCAGAGCTCGTCGCCGAGTTCTTCTGTGAGAGGGCTGCAGGGGGACCCGGGAACCGCGCTGGGAGGGAACGAGCGACGGAGGGTGGTGGATGAAGGAGCGGGAGGCCGCGTCTTGTGGGGCGACATGGCCGCCGGCTGGGGGGGGCGGAGGCGGTGGTACGCATCGTCTTCTTTTCTCTCTCCCTTTCCCTCTCCCTTTTCCTCTCCCTCTCCGTCGTGCAGCGTATGGAATCAACAGCATCCTGTACCAGCGGGGCATCTATCCCCCCGAGACCTTCACCCGCGTGCAGAAATACGGGCTCACGCTGCTCGTCACCACGGACCCCGAGCTGACCAACTACCTCAACAACGTGACGGAGCAGATGAAAGGTGCGCGGTGGCGGCGGGACCCTCCCTGCCGTGTCCCTGCCGTGTCCCGGCCGCTGCTTCTCCCCCTCTAAGTGACTGCCTGGCTTCTTGCAGAGTGGCTGTACAAGTGCATCGTGCAGCGCCTGGTGGTGGTCATCACCAGCATCGAGAGCAGCGAGGTCCTGGAGCGGTGGCAGTTTGACATCGAGTGTGACAAAACTGCAAAGGATGACAAGTGAGTAACACGGTCCCTCTACTCCTGCTCTTCCCTATCCCGAGTACCGGTGCAGGGACAGGATCAAAGCCGTRTTCCTTCAAACCTTTCATAGTGCCCTGCGCTCTGTTTGTCTGCAAACCAGTCATTACGTGATTCAACCAACAATGAAGCTATCACTTTTCTAAAGATTTACTAGTGTCACTACTCTAAAAACACTGTAGCAAACAGAGTAAGAGAGCTTAACAAAGAAAACTGTATTTTTTAAACAAAACTATCATCACAGTATTAGTTTTCTTACCAGAGCATTCTTATTTTTCAGCGGACCACGAGAAAAATCTCAGAAGGCAATTCAGGATGAAATTCGCTCGGTCATCAGGCAAATAACTGCCACAGTAACCTTCCTGCCACTGCTGGAATCTGCCTGTGAGTATTCCAAACTGCACTAAAGAAATCAAACACCTTTGAAAAACCTCAGTAACCTTTCCAACTTYAGAAAATATTTTCTGAAACTTTTTAATAATTACACATCAGGTAYCATCACATGCGTGAGACAGCACTTTGTTACACTGAGATCAGGATRGAAGTCGGAGTGGCTTAGATAACTTAAGGAAATTAGTATGTATGCTCTAAGGAATGAAAAGCTTTCATGAATAATTTGTTCATATCAAGTGTTATAGAGCTCAGCTCCACAGCATTTTAACAGCTTTAAAAAAAATTTACATCACTCGAGAAAACTAAAATGGCCTCACATGAATGTAACTTGTTTTAACGATTTTCTTTTCACATAACTAGTGTAAGTGTAACCTTGTGTAAACCTTGGTCCTTGACTCAAGTTCTAGAAGATGCACTTCAAACCTGCCATCTCCTTATGGTGAATTTGTTCTCCCTTGCTCCCAGGTGCCTTTGACTTGCTGATATACACAGACAAAGATCTGGCAGTGCCAGAAAAGTGGGAAGAGTCAGGACCACAGTTCATAGCCAACTCAGAAGAGGTTCGGCTGCGTTCCTTCACCACCACAATCCACAAAGTAAACACCATGGTGGCTTACAAGAAGGATTCTGTTCCCTAAAATGCAGGGGGGAGTTTTGCCTGTGTATATATCCTGTCACTTTGTATAGTTTCTGTTTATCATGCAGCTAAGCCATGAACACATCATTACTGTCCTCTTGAAAGACAACATCCTTGYCTGTGATAATGTGAAGTAACACTAGACTGAGCTGGCATCATTTTTAAAGGTTTAAAATAAGTATTCATGGTGATAGCTCAATTCTTTCTTGTATGAGCTAAATTAATGATGTGTTAAACCACTGCCTGTGCTAGAAWAACTGCCTAAACCTAGGATTAGCTGCCAGAATTGTGTTCAGATCCTGTAATYTTATATTTTAAAATTATTTTAAACTGCATTCTGTTAGCAGACTTAAGTTCTCTGTAGCAACATCTCATTCCTGGTGTTCCAGCTTTCATGTTAAAAGCCTCGGCTCTTTTATTACCAGATATAATCCTAAAATTAATCAACCAAACAATTCTTGTACCTCTCTAGAATGGAAGCAGCTTTGTATCAGGAAAACTTCAAATACATGAAGCCTTTTATTTCCCTGACCACTGGGCTCTAGTTCTGGGGACAGAGGTTTTCTGTGTATGTCTGTAGCGTCTGTCCACCATTTTCTATGTATTCTTCTTTTACAGAATAAAGCCTCAAGTTTTATAGAGTTCTCTATTTCAGAGTCTGCGGTACTTCGTATTTCAGATGGTTTTATGAATGCTACATCCTAATTTTATAATTGTCACACAAATAACACCCAAAAGGCATTCTCCTTCTTTTGCTACCTAACTGTTTTCTCCAAGTCTCCAAACAAATGGTGAGGAGTCTGATGCCTTAGGATTGTAGCTTCTGTATTTTTCATGTATCTGTAATTCTGTGATTCTTCAGTGGTAACTCCAGACCTCCAGATGCCACAGACAGTGCTGAGCTACCGCTCTCCTGTTTTAGACAAAACAATTCCTCTGCAGGCCCAAAACTCAAGGACACCTCACTGCCACCAGCAGATAAGGAAACAACAGTGAACTGTGGGGAGCAAACTTGGGAGTAAAGGAGYTCATTATCTGGAGCTGAAATTTGAGGATTAACCCTGTGTGCACACAAAACTTACAAAGTATGAAAAACCTGTGACCTGTTGTCCATTTTGGGTGTAGGCCTGGGTGGGCTGGRACTGCCCTAAATTTACCTGAAGGCCCTCCAATACACAGAACTTTTATTTTTATTCTCTGAATTTTGTCTGCRTTCTGTTTTAGGTAAGCCAGACAAGGCATCAAGTCCATATGAAATCCATTTATGGATTAAGAGGTTGCCTCCACTTAGGTCTTCAAGTAACAATACAGTCACAGTGACCCAATCATTAAGTGCAGTGCCGTCCATATTTATTACACAGCACAGGACTCTTCATGTGTTCTTATCCATTTGTGTAGTGGAAGTAATCTGGGATTTGGCACTCTGGAACATTCAGACTCTTCCATGGTCTTGCTCACTTCCTTCACTGAATTCGTTTCAGCCAGAGTGTTTAACTCTGTTTTTCCACCTTTACAGTGATACAGGACTTTCTGTTGCAATAATTTAATTTGAGCAGTTTATTTTAAAAACATCAATTACAGGTATCCCACCCCACAACTATTACAACCTTTTTGGGCTTTCCTATTTTCAGGAAATAATTCTCTCCAGCTGTCCCAATACAGGCAAGAAAAAAAAAGGCAGTCCTCTGTAAATCAGGAGGACAACAATAATTTTTTTTTTTTTTTTAAATAAATACCATCTAGGTACTTAAAAAGTKGCATTATTCACTGTTAGGACATGTGCTCCAGTAATAGAACACCTGGTATTTTCATTTGCCTCTCAGCACTATTGTGGTGACTGCACTATCCCTTCACGCCCAGGAAGCAGGTGCACTTCAAAGAGTGAAGTCTGCAGTAATGAGCATAWAAAAACTTATTTTACAGAGATTCAAAAGTCAAATTGCTCCAGSAAGTTAATTCTTGTACCACACAGGATTTATCTCCTTTAAGAAGGACCAGGCTGAAGTCCATCTCCATCGACATCTCTGTATTTCTTTTTTAGAGGCACCAGCAGTCAAGAGAAGTAGATCATGGCAGGTAGATAATGTCCATGAAAAGTACATGTGAAAAGGAACGGGTCATAGATCCTGAAGTTCTTACAAAGACCCTGCAGAACAGGAAAGAAAATAAATAAGTCATACTAATCAAACAAGAACCAAGTATTCACGGAGGTGTCCAACAGAATGTGCTGATTCCTAACAGGACCCACACTCTGAGGGTCACTTTTGCAGAGTGACAATAAAAACCAAGGGAGCCCCTCCTKTATCTCCCATGGCAGCATGGTTATCCTTAGAAAGGGAACGAAGGGTAAGACTCAGAGTTACCCCAGCAGGCACTGCTCACCTGACTAGTTGAGCTGTCGGATGAGCTGGTTGATGGTATCACCTCTGTAGCCAGGTTTGCCCATCTCCTTGAGGAAACCCACTCTGTTCCGTGACGCGTGGCGAGCCACCGACAGATGGAATGGCCACAGAAAGCTGGTGACTTTTTTGAAATACTTCCCAGTTGAGTAGATTTCATGAATAAGGTCTTCCAGGCAAATAATACCACAGCCCCCTGCAGGAGAAAGAAAAAAAAAAAGAAAATAGATGCCCCTCTGCATCATCTTCACAGTTCCYTCACCGTTTGCCAGTCCTTCAGTTTGTCAAGATTTTTGTCTCTCCACACCCTCTCAGGTCAGATTGTAAACTCTCAACACCTAACCTTTTCCTCAATTTCCTCACCCTCTTCCTCACCTAAATGYTGCTCTATCAGCATGTTGTCTGTCAGTGGCACCCTCTTCTTCTTGATCTTGGCTTGGCCTCGTTTCAGGATGAGTTCACGTACAGATTTCAGGTTAGGCTGTCTGTGCAGAAACAAAAATCAGGTTCTGTAAGAGATACACAATGCAGAGGGAAGCCCCATCCCACTTCCTTGTGCAGAGGTGGGAAAAGTTATGTTGAGAAAAATGAGAAAAAGGACAAAACCAAGGTTTAGACATAAAATTGATGAAGTTTTGACCTTTACTGGAACAGAAATGGATCTGTGACACCAGCTGGAGCATCCAATGACCCCCAAGCCCCAGGAGGGGTACGTACCCCCACGCCACGTAAGGCTCCACGATCCGCAGCATCTTCAGCGACAGCGGGGTCAGCTTAACAAACATCCCTGTGAAATTCTTCTTCAGCCGCAGCAACTCCATCACTTTYTTCACCCTCTTAGTCACTCCCTTAATACTGAGTAAGAATAAAAAACAACTTTTATTAGCAACCAAAATTCTGCAATACAGAAACAAAAGGCCCCAGATCGCCTGCACGGAGATATATGTGTTGATCACATTTCCTTGGTGTAGAAATGACACAAAGGGGAGCAACAATAAAGGAAGGAGTAGGGGAAGTTTCTTACTCCACAATCCTCACAACAAAGGCCAGTTTGCTCTCCTGAGGTGCTGCTGCCTGCCCAGGCCTCTGCTCCATGCGCCTCAGCCTGGTGTCATCCCGGCGTTTGCGCCACGAATCCCGAACAAAGGTCTCCAGGCGTCGGAACTGGATCTGTTTCCCCTTCTGCTGCTACAGACAAAAGGAAAAAAAGGTATCACCCATCCCAGCAGTCTCAGAGGTTTGCATCTGAAAGGCCAAATGAAATGCAGAGGTCAATGAACAAAATGTTCTTTCAGCTTTGGAAGMAGTAAGAAGAAAATAAATTTGATTATCTAAGCCCAAGGGAGACAGAACTCAGGAACAGGACATGAATTTACATGCAGCTATTACTTATGAGCAGTGAACAAARAGTTGCTTCCCAGGAAAAATATAAATTAGGAAAAACAGAGTAAGACCCAGAATACTTCTAGGAATAGCTACACACACAGCTCAGCAATGTCTGGGAAAGCCAGAAACATCTGGGCAAAACAGATGCTACAGCAATATCCTAGTATGACTCAAAATTACCCTCCCAACAGAAATTAACTCCACTTAAAGTCATTTTCTACAGAGGCACACATGCAAAAAACCCCAGAATTTTCCAACATTCAAGTAGCTAGTATGCATTGATAATATAAATACAGCACATCTGGCTCATGTAAAAGCATTTTCAGAACTACTGTAAAATGTAAAGCTTTTTTTTAATTAAAAAGGTATTTAAATGCCTCTCCTTAGCTCAGGAATGAGTACATCCCCCTAAGTCACAGTGGTTTCTCATATGAACAGGACTTGAATATGCACAGCATTACACGATTATATTTAAGACACACTACTGGTTAATTTAGCAGGCCATTTTTAAATTGAAGAACCTAAAGTTATGTATCTTCTGTTCTATTTCACCTTGTAAATAATCCATGAAATTAGTCTGAATTTTCAAAGCAGGTAGACCTAATCAAAGTCCCATCACTAAAGTAATTTTTCTAATGAGAATCTTAAGAAGTGGCTATTTAACTTTAGTGCTTATGCTTCCACTTCCACCTTGGAAATGCAGGAAGCCACTGATACTTTTAAAAACATAACCACAGTATCAAACCAAAATGGCAGGCGTTTTGCACWTAATTCCCCAAGACTGACTGGGAAAACTTTTAGACAGACACCTCCTGTGTTAGGATTACAGAACAGTTCTCAAAATCGAGTTAGAAAGGTTTGCTGTGCTCTGCCAGTCTCGAAATAGTGCACAAGGAGTGTCTGCACTAGAACATGCGCCATCCTACATGCAGAAAAAGGCCTCACGATGACCCGTGTCTGCTGGAACAGATAAATAACTCTAAATTCACCCTCAAAAAAGCACAGTTTCCATGCAGGGTTACAACGCAAAGGTGGTTTCAGACAGTGAAATCCCAGGGCAGCACAGACATCTCAGCAGCGCTGCTGTTTTCCATATGAGGCTGCAAACAGCTGATCATCACAGATCCAACGGAACAACTCTCAGTCTTCCATATACTCCTGTTTCAGTGAAATAACCTGGAAAGTTCTGTCCTCTTTACAAGGCTCAGAGACACATGGAGAAGGTGTTTAGGGCCTCAAGCTCCTCTCGGAGAAACCCCTAAGATGATCCCTGCCCACCCGCGGTGCTCGGGCAATCCCCCCTCGCTAAAGGGAGCGATCACTCGGATCACTGCCGTACGATTTCAAGGAATTGCGATTCCCTCCTCCGGAAAACGAGCTGGGGCTGCAGGCCCAGGCTGTGCCGGAACCCGCCGTACCTTGCGCTTGTTGAGCAGCGCCGCCTTGGCCTGGGTGGCCTTGATGGCCAGATACGCCTTCCTCTTCTTGAGCAAGTTCTCCGGCACCAGCGGGATCCGCCGCCTCGGCCTGCGGACGAGACATTCCGGTCACATCGCGGACACATCCCGGTCACACCCCGACCCCTCTGGCC
>NW_026624458.1:0-1650 GCF_030028575.1 Malurus melanocephalus
TCTCAGTGTGGGTGGCACTCTTCCCTCTGTGTTAATCTGTGCTGACAACAACCACCCCATATGTCTCCTGGTCCCTGCCACCCCAGCATAAGCTCCTCCAAACACTTCCTGAAGTCGGGGGCTGCCTGCTCAACACAGACACTGACTGCAAGGGTGTCACTCAAGGCTGGGGATGGYCCTGATCCTGGCCAGCAAGCAGACCSRCTTAGAGCYSCCCAATAGCCCTGGYACAACMTTATTGTTCCATCTTGGCAAAATTCTGCTGCCCATCACAGTTTCTCCCAGTTTTGCATAACCTCAGCCATCAGAATCCTTTCAACTACAACACGGATATTTCCCATCATGTCAARCACCACAAGGGATCTGAAACCYCTTTTTGCCTCCAAGAAGGGATTTCAACCCCCTTTTGTGTGTGTCCAGGGACTCTCGCACCTCTTGTGTGCTACGAGGGACACCAGGCTCTCTCTCCCTCTTCCAATCTCGAGAAGTCTTCAAGCTCTCTTCTCAAGAGTAGTGAGTGTTAGCAGAGACTTAAGTCCCTCCGTCTTGCACCTTACTGGGGCCTCCACAACTCCTCTGTGGCCACCTTACGCTAACCATGCTGTGCATCCATTCCCCACACTTTATCCATTATTTCACCAAATTTGTATCTAATGCCACTGTAACACCCTAGAACATTTAAATGTTAGGGGATAAACTGAGGTTCCTTACTCTGTCTCAGAACATGGGAAAAATGCCAAACTCATATTCTCAAGAGGTCTACATTACATAAAAATTTACTGGTGAAGTATAGAAAATTAAGGATTTTTGGCAAAGGATTCAAGACAACATCCAATTCAACAAAAAACACCACAGCACTTTTTATCTAGAAACCTTTAACCTGTTCATTGTTACCTTACCCAAAAGGTACAAAAAAGGGGAATTAGAAGAAGGAGAGAAAGTCAGAAAAGATACAGAAAAAAAAAACACATAGAGCTGCAAACTCTTGGGTTCCAGTGTGGCTTGCATAGAAACTCCAAGAAGCTGATGGGGTCAAGGTTCACGTGCTTCTCTCCACAGAGCTTTTAAGCTCCAGAGCCTCCACAGACCCTGCCCCCAGGTGGGACTTCAAGTCACTTGGCAATACAGGASCTGGGTTAGCACCGCCTCTGTTGTGTGATTGATTGACATGTCTGCCAGCCTGGGATTCAGGGTCTGGAGCTGGAGGCTATGCCTTGGGGAGCGGGGCACTGCCTCACCTACCCAAGGCCTGACTTGCCCCACCTCACACCACACAGACATACACACACACACATGGAGACATCCCAAGTATTCAAAAACGTTTTGAGACATCAATCTTATCCAGTCCCTGAGAGCCATGCCAACACACAGGCTCAAAAACACCATGAAAATTATCACAGAATTTGTGCACAGAATTGTAAAACTCCCTCTTTGTCTCCTTCCCCCTCCAAAGGTCCCAGGTGAACTCACCTGTTGCCAGCAGTTGGATATTTGGACAAKGGAGGCTCCAGCAGTATTGCACTTGGCTCCCATCTTGGCTGCCAAAGTGCTGAGGAAGCTCCCCTGTGTGACCATTCAGGAGGCACAGGGTGGCTCCAGCAAGCCAATGGGCGGCCCATCCCATTGGCTTCCCCACACATGCCACTCTCA
>NW_026624458.1:2925-4272 GCF_030028575.1 Malurus melanocephalus
CCCAAACCATTCATGGCTCCTTGTTGAGACTCCCCCAATGGGTCCCCATGCCACAAGCCACAGTGCCCAGAACAAAGAACCCACCCCTCCATGACATCAGCCCCAGGGCTGAGGGCAGTGTGGCTGCTGTGGSCACTGCGGCTCTGGCTGTGCTGCTGCAAGGAGCTCTCAGTGCCTGCAGCTGACTCGTGCCTCTGGCAGCCATGAATTGGCTGAGACCCCTCATCCTGCTGGCTGTGGCTGGATTGGCACACAGTACATGGGACAACTGCGGGTAAGTGGCCCCAGGCCCTGGGAGGGATCTGTGGTAACACTTTGGGCCTTCCCTGGAGGAGGCCCAACTGTCCCCCATAACCGGGCCACAGCTTCTCACCTGCCATGGCAGTTCCTCAGTTCCTTGGCAGCAGCCAGGTGCTGGCACAGACAGACACACACCCCATGGGCTTCCCTGGCCTGCTGTGRGTRCAAGCCCTTGTGGGGAGGGCAGAGGGCTGAGCTCCAGCCTGAGCCACAGCAGGTGCAAATGACAGCATGGAAATGACTTTCTGCTTGCAGGGGGACGTGCGGGCTCCGAGCCGTGGTGTCTGACTACTATCCCATGACTTATTACTACGGCCATGTGGCTTATGACTATGGCATGACACGCGTTGTGGGTGGCACAGGTGCCCTGCCAGGGTCCTGGCCATGGATCGTCAGCATCCAGCATCCCTGGATGCCAGACCTGATGCATCTTTGTGGAGGGACCCTCATTGGCACCGAGTGGGTCCTCACAGCAGCCCATTGCTTCGGCAAGATCACGTAAGAAGGAGCAGGGAATGGGGACATCCCCACTACACCAGCAGGTGCTCTGCCAGCAGCACCTGCTACTCSCATCCCCTTTCCTCCCAGTCAGCYCAGCTGCCACACTGCTCAGGAGAAGCCTGGGCTCGTGCCAATGCTTCCCAGCAGCCTCCAGCTCGCCATTTCCCAGTCCAAGGGTGCTCTGGCACTCACACGTGCCAGAGCACTGCTCCCTCTCTGCCTTGCCAAGCAGAGKTCTGGCAGCTGCTGGGCTGCTGCAATGCCTGGCTCTGMTCSCTCTCAGCCCTCTCYCCATCTGCCTTGCAGGAACATCAGCATGGTGTCTGTGGTCATCGGGGCTACCCAGTTGACTCAGCCGGGCCCTGGGGCACAAGTGCGCAGTATCAGGAAGCTGGTGACACATGCGGACTACAGTCGTGCTGACATGAGCTATGATATTGCTTTGCTGGAATTGGACCATCCTGTCCAGTGCAGCCCCTACATCCAGCTGGCCTGTCTGCCTGATGCCACACTGAGAGTGTCAGAGCTGCAAAACTGCTGGATTGC
>NW_026624458.1:6056-64742 GCF_030028575.1 Malurus melanocephalus
CAACACCCCCTACTCATAAACCATGGACAGTAGCCCCGACTCCTAACCCATGGCACACAGCAGCCCCTACTCCTAAGCCATGGCCAGCTACACCCCCCACTCAAAAGCCATTGCCAACTACACCACCCACTCATAAGCCACCCCCGAAACCAGCACCGTCAGGCGAGGTTAGCTCCTGCCCATATCCAATCAACAAGCTCATAGACTTCTTTGCCGAGGTGAAGAATCTCCTTCATCAGGTCCTTGGACAAAACACAGCTTGAGCAGCAGGACAGGCRTGATCCAGGTCACAGTGCAGTGCCCAGCAACCATTTCCTGCTGGGGAAATGCCTGCTGAACCAAAGGCAGCCTCAGCGTCAAAAGCCTGCTCTGTCCTGCCCACACACTTCTGCTATGTGCAGGCAGATCCCAGAGTTGAAATAGTTGTTTAGTTGTTGAAATAAAATTTTCTATGTTCACAGGGAACCATYTTTTCAGTGTAATTTTGACTCCAGGGCAAGGCAAGGACTGCCACTCTCAGCACCTGCAGAATGAGCCTGAGGGCAGAGCCATCAGGCACAAAGGGACAGAGTGGCTCCAGAGGGCTCCAGAGTGGCTCCAAAGCGCTCCAGAGTGGCTCCAGAGGGCTCCAGAGTGGCTCCAAAGGGCTCCAGAGTAGCTGGACAGAGAGGAGAGTGCTCTGAGCCCCATGGGCTGGAGGAACCTGGCACATCAAGCCTAGGAAGAGGATAAGAAAATATTTTTATGGCTCCAGTATTTGTTGAAATCTCCTAGCAGATATTGCTACCTCAGTGCACTCAAGATAAATTCCTCTCATATTAACCATTTGTGAGAAGTGTTGCTCTTTTACAACACTGACACTGCTCCCTTATGTCATTTCCCCTCTCATCAGTAACAAAATAGGCATTTTGCTTTGCAGTGCAGGTATCAGTGTTTTACTTGTGCTTTTTCATTCATCTGGTCTAATTTTCRCATCTCACCAATGCCTGAAATGCACCTTGTTCTGTAAAAGCCCTTACACAAGAGAAAAAAATAGTTATGGGARGGCCTTCAAAATCCCCCATAAAGAGCACACTTTGAGTTGTGACATTTGCTAAGCACAAGCAAACCCAAATTTCCATAGCTCGTGGTCCCTCTCCCGACTCCTTATCTCTCATCCGACGCCCGGACAGCCYTTCCCACCTGGTACTGGCGGGGCCGCCCAGGATTCCTTCGCAGCAGACCCCGGCTCCAGTCTCCTCCCTCCCCCGGGAAACGACCTTGACTGCAGCGCGCCCCTGTCTGAGCCCCGGACACCTCCCGGCCACCTGCTCCGCACCTCCGGTGACTCCTCCGCCCGGYCAGGGATGGGAGGGACATGCATAGYTTCTCTGGCAACCTGTTCCAGTGCTTCAGCATTCTCACAGTGAAGGATCTCTCCCTTGTATCTTTTCTCAATCTACAGCTCCCATTTAAAACCAAACCCCATTCCTAYAGAACCTAAGTCTAAACCAATCAAACCAATACTGTCACACCCTTAATCAATAGCTGGCCAAAACTCACTTGCACTCAGTGAAAGTCACCTTTTACATTATGCCTAGCACCAAAACACAAAACCACTAGGGGAAAAGGGAAAATATTTATTATGTCACGTATTATTCATGTCATGGCATGAATTCCAGCTGTTCTCCACCTCAAGAAGTACCACATTACAAAACATTCTCCTGTCCCCCTGCATTTAAAACCCCTGCCCACTCCCCACACTGCTGCATCCCCCAGTAAATACTTCCAGTCTTGCCGTTCAAATCACTTACAGCTCGCAMAAGTGTAACTGAATCTATGCCAATTCTTCAATTAATTCAGTATTCTGCTCTGCAACTTTCTTACCCCAGCTAACATGAAAAGCAGGCATCCAGTTGTACACCAAGGTAGCAGAAAAGCTGAATGCTTAATGGCCTAAGTAGTTCAATTCACTGATGATTATTAAATCCTAGAAAGGTTTCCAAAGGGAACTGTAGGCAGTTACCCATCACACAAGCTAAATGTGGGACCATGAGCTTTATTATAGAATTAGTGAAAAACTTTCTAATGTTTGATTTTCTTCAAGGGAATAGATAGTTTCAACAGACACTAAAAATGCTTTGTTAAAAAATCGTATTAGTCATGCCTTACTCAGCTAACACTTAGCCCAAATTGARTCTGTTCCCTGGAATTCTTCCAGCTATCCACAACAGCTGCTCTGCCAAACTGCCCTGTCTTGAGCCTGATATTTTCAAATCTGGTTCTTCCAATACCCCAGTCATCTGAGTGCAATGAAACCTTCAAAAACTGGATTGTCACCTGTGCTAAGAAATGCATTGAAGCTTTTCATCCTCAACCTTGCAAAGCAACACTCTTGCTCAATGAGAATATTTATCACATTATACATTCATACGTATATGTATATATAAAATGTGGAACTAAGCTGTTTTCTCTACTTGGAACCAAAACCTCACCAGTACTTCAAAAATCCCCACATCAATTCCACTTTATGGCAACCTTGGGCACATTTGATGAGTACATTGTTGACATTTTAGAAAGCAGGGCAGAGTTTTGTGRTTGCCAATTACAAGGTTACATTGCATTCCTAGTTCTGCCAGGGTATAACCTACAATTAAAAAAAAATAAAACCAGTAACCCAACAAAAATTCTCAACAGCAGGAAAACCCTGTGGGTGAAATATTTGTGGGTTCTTTGGGTCATTGGAGTCAACTGTACAAGAGTACATTTGAGGCACACAATAGCACTCCCCCAAAACGCATGATCTGTCAGGTCTGATCGTTTACACCATCTACATAATTGTATAAATTGCTTTCACTTCCTGTTTGCTATGTACAACTCAAAACAATCAAAGAACAGAGTTTGGGCCTCATTAGCCCATATAACCTATTCCTTAGCACAAACATGTCATTACATTAATTAACATATTAATGCTGATCATTTAAGGCTGCATATCATATTAGGGTAATTAATCCTAGAATGGCTTGGGTCAGAAGCAATTTTCAAGATCATGTCATTCCAACCMCTGACATGGGCAGGGGCATCTTCCACTAAATCAAGGTGTTCAGAGCCCCATCCAACCTAGCCTTGAACACTGTCAGGGATGGGGCATCCACAACTCCTCTTGGAAACCTGTTCCAGTGCCTCATCACCCTCACAGAGAAGAATTTTTTYCCTAATATCTAATCCRAACCTACTCTCCTTCCATTTGAAGCCATTCCCYCTYRTTCTGTCACTCCATGCTCTTGTAAATAGTCTCCATCYTYGAAGGTTCCCTTCAKGTACTGGAAGGCCACTGAAGTTTCCAAAACTAGATTKCATAGAAGTTAATCTTACAAGTCTTCAGATAATCATGCAATGCATTGCAAATTTTAATGGTATTCATTTTACCTGCTCAAAACAGGGAATTAGGCTTTGATTTTCCTGAATCTGAGTCCCAAACAAAAAACCAACTTGTGCAAATGAATTCTGTAAGAAACCAATACAGTTCCTTCTAGTAAAAAGTTGCTATTAGAYTTGTAAATTTATTAATAGAACAATATACAGCAAAACAGTGAAGTCTCCACACATAACGGAGGAACCTCTACAAAACCAACAACATGTTCCACCTGCAAGCCATGTTCTACTTGGAAAATCACTGCAGATGCCCCTGGCCAGAGATGAAGGGAAGAGGTCGTCCTCTTCAGAGGATTATCCTGCCTGACTGAGGGACTCTGCTGCCTGAACTCATGTTTTTTTGATCTCTGTTATGGGGAATAAATATCCTTTATAGGATTTCTCTGAGCAGCTGAATTCAGCTTCATTTCTGAAAAAAGTGTTCCCATGAAGTACAGTTAAAACAATCACAAGAAGCCCTTTGTTTCCATTGCACCTTGGAAAAACCTACAGACTAGGAGAGGAAAAAAGTCCCAAATCTAAAAAAAATATCTTCTCTACAAAGACAAGTGAGTGGGGAACTCTATGAGCATTACTCACTGGAACTGCACTGTTACCAGTGTCTTGAGGTCAGAACTTGATGGAATACTTTAGTAGTTCCTTGCAAAATGTGTATTTTTCCACAAATACTTCTATCTAATGCAGTGTTGGTTTCAATAAGCGATCCAAGCATTTATCCCATGAATAATACCCACAGAGTCAATTCCATGTGTTTCAGTGACTCCAAAACATTGTCAAGTGAATCACAAACATGCCAAATTCCTTTAGTTCAGACATGATTTTAACCCAAACTAAAATGCCACAAGACATTTAACTTTGCATATGACATCAAGGGAAGTTACAACAGTTGTCAGAGTTTCAAACATCTCTATTCTGAAGCATTTAATATGCAATGTGTAAGATTGGAATTCTTCATTCTACCCACAAGGGTAGAACTCTTCGACTTTACTTAGAACCATGCCATTCCTGTCTCTCTTTGAAACTGCTTTAAAATTTTCTGGGAACACAAGACTCTGTAATGATACCAAGTCATCACACAGTCAATAACAAGGTATTATCTTTCTTTTCTTCCCCCATCTCTCTTTTTTTTTTTCTTTCTGGACTCAAGTGCACATTAATTTTCATCTGGAACTTAAATTTTGTGAATATAAAAGAAAGAGCATTTCTATGTTAGCCCCCCAAATAAGACAGCACCCTCTTGTGCTCTGAGAGAGCACAAGAACATATCTGGAGAATAAAAATATTTCTGGATTATTCATGGAAGTTGCAATATAATTCCAAGAATGGATCTCCTCTACAAATGCTTCATGGAGCAGCAGCATGGATAAGCATGATCCATGAACAACACAACCTACCAGCACACACCTTCTGTGTAGCCACACACAGGGGAATGAAATTGCCACTGTCTGACTGGTGCACAGCCCCTTCTCTCATCTCAAATAGGAAAGCAGAGATGTTTAAAAATWAAAACACTGCAAATTCTCATTTCAAATTCTTTGAAAACAGCTGTTAGTGATSTGGCTCAGAGAAGAACAGCTCAAGAGGCCTGCCCTTGTCCAGGCAAGCAGCTGGGTTGAGGCAGGAATTCGCATCAGGTCAGGAAAAGGGTGGATTTTGTCACTCACCTGGAAGAGGAGGCTCCACTGTTTGCTCAGGGCACCCCAAAGAATGGGAGGCACAGAGCAACCATGGATGGAAGACCTGGGAAAACAAGAACTGAAGTTAGACACAGGAGAGTTTGGAGGGAGATAGAGGACAAACCCAAAAGGAACTAAATTTTGGTAGCATAACCCCTGTCTGCAGYCATCCCTTCTTCCAGTGAGGCGAGCAAGGGGTTGGCAATAGGAGCTGTGATCCAGTGATGGCATAGGGGCACCTGGAGGTTTATCCAAAAGCCATCAGGTTTGTCCTTGCACAACTGAACACTTAGTGCAACTCAGGGTTATCCTGTCAATCCTTCAGAAAAGCAGGAAAACARCAGATCATGCAGAGAGGAGCTCCCTGCAGAGGCAGCCATGGGTTCTCCAAAAGTTTGTCACAGCAACACAAGAAAACGTTCAATACAAATTATTTCCTCAAGGCAGCTGAAGATAAAAAAATATCTCAGACCTCCATCAGTCACTGTCCTGGCATGTGACACATTCCAGTCCAAGGCAGAGCACACTTCTGTGTTAGGGGGGGCAGCAAGATCGATGTTCTATGCCCTGCTCTTAACAAGAGGTGCTATGAGTAATGACAGTAACGAGAGGCGCATGATGGACCAGAAGCATGTAGTGCCCGCAATGCTCTATGAAGCACAAATCCTGGCTTTGTTTCCTGGCTGGAAATTGTTTGAATCTCTTGGAAATATTTTGGAAATCTGTTGAAAAATTTAAAAGGGTTTTTTTTTTTCCATAAAAAGTCTTGGTGCTTTCACCTTAAGGAAGAAATCACAACAGGGTTTGTTGTGTTTTTTCCCCCTGATCATTCAGAGAATAGTTGATGAATAGTTCATCCTTTTTCTCTCCCAACACGATGATAACATTTTAAAAACTTGTTATTTCARTGAAAGCAATGTAAATACAATAGTTTTAAAGCATTTTGCTAAAGTCACTGAATGAGCATTTTAGTGACATTTACCACTTCTCATAACAGCTACCATAAAATCTCATTTCAATGGTAAAGCTTAAGAAAATATGGCTGTCTCTTTCATTGTCTGGAGGTTTTGTCCCTAATATTGAGCAACTTTTTCATTCATTCACCCTTTAGGCTTCCCGCATGGGCAAGCGGCACCACTGGTTAATTTTCCAAGTGCCCACTAGAGGGATCATTTCCATAGGGCTCCGCTGCACAGCCAGCAAACCTCAACATCCCCATCCCTGTCAGCCAAACCACCAAGACACAAACCACCGTGTGCCTTTGTGCTGTTGAGAACTAGTTATAGTTCAACAATAATTACCTGATGAGTATTTATTGCCTTGTTTATGAGAGGAAATTATTCGACTCAGTCCTTCAAGCTATTTTACATCTGCAATTAAAATTAACCTCAGCAAAAAAGACTGGTTCAAGCCAGCATTGAAGCACAGTTAAATGAGGTGGGATAAATGTATATACATATATATATATATATATATATATATATATATATATATATATATATATATACAGGCCAGTGAAATAAATGCCAGTCCTGAGTGAAAATTCACTAAACAGGCAGTATCTTTTCATCTTGTAAAATTCCCAGTCTTCAAGAAATGTGAACAGAAAAATTATCCTCACAATTCCACAAGGGGATGAATCTTCTGCTGTCTGGAGATTAAAGGGCCCTTAAGGATCTTGTCCACTTCCAGGTGCAGGCAATACTGTGCCCTTGGAGCTCACAGCCCTGCTTGTACCAAATAGAACCTAGATCATGAAGAGTGTTCTCTTGCTGCAGGGTTTTATTCAGTCACCCACCTAATGAACTCACAGGTGACTTCAGCTTTCATTTGGGATAGAAGAAATTTAGTGCTCCTTGTGGGGGAAAATAAACAACTGAAAAAGCTGAAGAAAGGGCATCACAGAATTATGGAATCATTTAGGCTGGAGAAGATCTTTAAGATCATCAAGTTCCACTGTAAACCTAACACTGCTGGGTACCACTAAATCTTGTCCCTAAGTGCTACATCTAYATATCCTGAAGGTTAACAGATCCTTGCCCCTTTACTGTGGCTATCCAGCCTTGCAGTGCTCACAACATACCCAAGCATGCAATACTTCAAGCTGCTAGCAAAACATGTATAATCCCAAAAATGCAACAACAAAAAACTTCTAAAAAATGAAATCAATGGAAGAGACACAAAAAAAAAATGAAGGCAGATAAAAATTCAGCCCAAGCACTGGTTTTCTCTGTAAGGTGTGAAACACCAGACAACTCAAAAAATCTGCTAATGACTGCTATTGTTATTAATTTTTCAGGAACTGTGCTCAGAAGCTTCGGTGAAAAGCAGCTTTAAAATGAGACAAATAGACCACTTGTGAGGACAGAGACTGAGCCTGGAGCAAATTATTTCTTGTTCGTCTGCACAGGGGGAGGCTGATCTCATTCAGGGCRCCAGGGAATGATACAAACAGGAGGCAAGAATGGGTCAAAGGGATGTTGCCAGTGACCAGAGGTGACCTCTGGCCTAAGAAGGAAAAAAGAGCCTGTGGACACAGATCGCCCAGAGGCTGGTGCCTTCACTCAAGGTGAGCRTTGAACAGGCCTTGTTTTCAAAAAAGCTGTTTGTGCCAAGGACATACAACCATTTATAGCATCCAGAGATTAGGAGAGTTCAGGGTATACAATCCATCTTTACATACAAAGAGCAAATTCTTAAAGGGCTGTTAACCACCTCATAAGTGAACTCAAATCATAAGGTGAACCCAATGACCACCAGGAAAGGCTGATAGCAGAGAAACAAACTCACTGCCACCAGATTGCTYCAATAACTTGCACAAATGGGCTCCAGGATCTGCGTCACGGGTCCGAATGGAATTGCTGCGTAGGCASAGGGTTTGTCATGACGTGCTATTTGGCAGAAAGTGTCTCATTCTTCYTCTGCTTTATTGGTCTTTTTCAGCAAACAGTAACTGCTTTTTAATTTTAGAAAGCCTCTGCAACACTGATTTCTAGTTGCAAATTGCCCCACCAGAGCTCCCAGCTACAGTAAAGTAATTTTCCATCCTTTCTCAGCATTTATCTACTCAAGTAAGGAACGCTTTCTGCAAGGGAAATCACTTCCACTTGAAATTGGCCCTGATACTCCTCTAGATACATTTAATGGCCTGTACTGGTAGAAAAAAAAGACCCTTCAGGAAAGATTCAGCAGCTGTGGTTTGTTCTGCAATTAGAAGATGTGTGTCCAGGATATTCCACTTGTTGCTGGGAAAAGAGGTCATATTTTATAACTGGCCAGTGATACTTTAATCAGCTATAAAGAAAATCAGATATGTCCATTGTAGAAGAGAAAGTGCAATGGAAAATTCTTGTGTATTAAAGTAATTAGAGTTATTGGGTTCAAATTGTTAATTATCCCCAGTGAACTTCCCTTTAGTTTCCATGCCACTCGCATTGAAAATGTCTCAAACAGTAAAATGTGGATAACTGCATCACAGGCATTGCTACCTTTGTGCTGCTGGTAGCATGCAATGATAATAAAACCTAATCTGTTATTTTCTAGAGCAGAAAAGAAATGAGGACTGTCATGCTCATTAGGGAAGAAATGACTAAAAATTAATATTGATATGCTGTAAGAACATATGTATGAAGTACCTGTAACTAAATGAACTGGGTTTGGAGTGGTGGGTTTGTCTGGTTTATTTTTTAACTTGTAATTGTATTTGGCCTTTGGAACAGCCAAGTTTTCTCTCAGCTCAGAGGTAGGCAGCCCAAAAGCAGAGGAATGTTCAGAAATAGAATTTCAAAACTTTTTTGGGATGAAAGGCTTCAGATGAAAGAAAATCACATAGCCTTTAGCTTATATTTTTATATCTCTTCCTTAAATAATTCCCTGACTTAGAAATACTGTTTTTCTACTCTATRCTGCTTTCTAATACTTACACCTATACTTTAAAGGAACAAGTACTGCTTTCTTCTCGATGGTGACCATTGACAAGACCTGAGGGTATTGACTGAAGTTGTCTCAGGAGAGGTTTGGGTTGGATAATAAAAAAAAGTTCTTTTCCTTTTCAGTGAGTGGTCGGGCACTGAAACAGGCTCCCCAGGGAAGTGGTCACAGCACCAAATCTGACAGAGGTCAAGAAGTGTTTRGAAAATGCTTGCAGGGCCTGTCTTGTGCAGAGCCAGAAGTTGGATGATGCATATGGGTCCCTTCCAACKCAAAATGTTCCATGATTCTGTRATTGTATGACTTGGAATATCTTACCACTTCTATTGAGGAAAACCTTTAACTTTCTCTGGAAGTTCTTTGCTCCAGTCTTCCCTGCATATTGATTTCAAATCCAAYATCACTATGTCCCACCAGATATGTTTAATCGTTTGCTAAAAAAAAATTTTGGGCAGACTGTTAGTGTCCCAAGGTAGAGACTGAATAAAAACCTCCTACCTTCTCTGAAATTATAATACAGGAAGTAATGATTATAAAGAAAAAAGTCTACATCTACCAGCAAGGATCATTAGTCTGCTGCAATCAAATATGAAATAGCCTTTCTATGACTGTTTATATCTCCCAGATTTTATTCTCACAAATGTACTTTGAAAATGTATTAACTCCACACTCACCAGAGTTTAGTGGTAAATGGGCAGATATCTGAAAAGATGCTGTTCCCTACAGCAAAGGGAAAATGTGCTTTTTCAGATAATCCTCTTTGAGACAGAGATAGAAGTTYAGAAAGGCCACCTTGGCTGATCAGTTTACTGTGATTTTCAGACCTGAAATTTTTTGTGTTCATCTCAGGTACTTGCAGCACTATTCTTCCAGTAAGTACTATTTTAACACTGCCTGTTTTCAGCATTGGTCACTAATAACCAGAATGGTTTATTAAATATATTATTAAATAATCTTGTGAGCATCTGCTTGCCAGGTACTGTTTACAGTGCTGCAAATGAAGTCCCTAAAGGATATTTTTTTTTTGCCAAACAATTTCACTAACTAGTTTTTTAAACCATATTTTGGGGGAAAGGGTAGTTAAGATCAGTACTATGCATAGATCTTCCCTCACATACTACTTTAAGCCTTGCTTCATACTTCACCTAAAGGCTGGCCTTAAGATCGCTGGCTCATTCACTCTAATTTCCTTGWATGAGGAAGACGTTGACACAGTGTCGTAGTATTAGTCAGCCTAAGACAACCAGCACCAGTCTCCTTCCCTATGCTATTTCATCTGTTTTTATCTAAGAATATCTCTAAACATTTGCTTTTATTACTTTGSGATTGTTTGTCCTGAGCAAACATAAATTATGCTGTTTTGGGAGGGGGTCTTAGCTCACATTAACCTGAACAGAAAGCCCACATCCAAAAAACCATAAAATTGCCTCCAAGTCCCTGAGACAGTGACATGTAACTCCCTGTGAGGACCTCAATGAACTTGGTTCTTCAACAGGCAGAATTCAGGCAGTGTTAGCAAAGACCTGGCTGTGCCTCTGTAGCTGCAGTACTGCTGACAGCAATGTGACACGGGTGAGGGTCYGGCCTGCAGCGCCTCAAATAAAGAGATGAAAATGAAGAGCAAGGAAGGAATACTACRTGGCCATGCCTCTCCTGGCAGAGGAGCTACTAGCTCCATTGCAGGAACCTCATAACCTGCTCCATGCTGCAGCTCATCCTGGCAGTGCTGGAGGAACAGCAGTGCTATTAACAGTGCAGCATTGACAGTCTCATCTGTATGCAGTGTATGTAGAAGAGTACCAAGGAGTGGCAATGAGGAGAGAAAAGGCTGGTTTGAAACTAATGCAGGATGTTTTTGTTTGCAAAATATCAGTAGTTCAAAAATACAGATTTTCCTGAAATAGCTGCTTTACAGAAAATCACTCAATCTTCCAGTTTAGGAATGTATGAATCAGTAGAAGAAGGGAGCTTCATTGGCAGCATGATTCATCTCACCTTTGACCACCACTTTCTGTCTCCTCTATGAATCATTATTACAAATTATTACTGACCCAAGAACGAACCTTTTGCTGATACCAATACTCCACAAGTCATCAAAACCTTTAACTTTGACCATGATCCAGTGCCTAGTAGTTCACTAGGATTTTAAAKCTAYTGCACTTCAGATTAGACTTGYTCCTGAGAATTCAAGATACCATGGSACAGACCSTACCTTGATTTATTCCRGCACGAACCAGGATTAACTCCATTTGCAACATCARTATTAAACCAGTGCAAGTGAAAGACTTAGGTCAGTACAATATTTATCATGCTTGCAKCTCTGGCTTATGTCAAGGTGAAGAGAGCAGCACTTAGAGCCAGGCTCTTACATAATGGCTCWGGAGATTATGCTGATCTTCAAGTCTAGGGGTGAAGTCTGATTCAGCCCCTCTCTCTTCCCACCATTTAGTATGAATTCCCATAAATGTAATCTGTTTTACTCACACTTCACCTTCCCCAAGGAAATCTGGGCATGGATGGGGCATGAGGACAAGAGATAGCAGTCACCCTCTATTCCTCAGAGATAAACCCAGACTCTAAGCAGACCATTTTTAATGTCTCTCAAACATGAAGTGAGCTGGACCCTACTGAGTTGTATCAGGACCTGACAGATACATTCAACCAGATACAGTGCAACCAAAAGTTTCACTAAGATAACAGAGATATCATAACTCTTTCTGATTATTCCCCCCTGTTGAATAAAACCTCAAGTGTGGTTCAGTCTACATTAAGTTACCCTATTCCATTCTGAGGTGTCCAACTGAAGCTGTAGGGGAGGGCAGCTCATCAGGTTCCTGTTTTTTAAGGACCATGCATGACATGCCAGGGAGTTACCATGTAAATGTATGGTTCTCTTACCACTGAACAGYTTCTGGTCCCTGGGCAATGTAGAAGAAGAGGTGCAAGTTTTWAGAAAACAGGCTCAGTAGCTCATTACTTGCTCATCAAGAAACCCACACACTTAARAATAAATGCTTAAAGTGCTCTGTGTACAGTTTACAGAAAGATTTTTGGCTGCACAGTGTGGTAAGCAGATAAGAAACAAAGGAACAGCTTCAGGCAGATAAAAAAATTCCTGATAGTACAGACCTCTGCTCCCAGACRACTCCAATTCAGCACGATTTCCATAAAAGTAAAGGTCGTTACTTTTCATGTAGGACTTCCTGGAAGATTTCTTGGAAAGTATTAATTGAATTATATTGTGAAACTAAGACCTACAAAAGGATATCACCCCTTGACTGCCACAGGGCTGTGACCTAGGACCAAATAACTTCCTTTCTGAATCCACAGGTGAARCACAAATCTTGACATAGGCACCAGGACAGGGAGTTAGTCTGAGCATTCCTTCCAGAGCTGTAGACTCATTAACTTCTCAGCCTCTTTATTAAGTCTAAGCTGTTTATAGAACCACTGGTACCAGTGAGTCTACTGATTAAAATAGAGCTACATGCACAAATCCTGATGTAGTAACTTGTAACTGGACTCAGCATCACTAAACCTGAAGTCAAGACAAAACAACCAAGAAAGAACAGTGACACATGCTCTGACACCCCATTCACCACATCTAGCTTGGCTAATCACACCAAACACCACTAAAAGCAAAACCCACATCAAAAAATTCTCAAATCATCCAGAAGTTTGAGAATTTGGCCTACATTTTTATTCTTCAAGTTCAGAAGTGCCACCAATTTTATGGTTCAAGCAGGGCTAGAAGCAGGGTTCTGACCTTCATTCTCAGGTACTCTCCTAATAAAGGAACAATTAGTAATATTTACAGCAATAAACCTCAGGATATTTCTATACAGATTAACGTTTTCTAACGTTTACCCCTTAGTATGTGTTTAAACAAGACTTCAGAAGGTTCCTTTACAATGTCCAGCTGGACAAACAAAATTCAGCCTTATTAACATAGTCTTATCACTGAACGCCCAAAGGAGAGGGAGGATTAAAAAGAAAATAATTGAGAGAACACAGCCATTGGTTCAGCAAGGAAAAACAAGCAGCTGTGATGGGTGCCACCGTGGAAGTTCATGAGGTTCAGTCCCACAGGTCTTGCARTGCCCACGATCTCAGTGAAGGTGGAATCACCAGTCCTTCAAATCAGCTGAACTTCATTTTAAATTAACCACCAGCTTTTCAAATCAGCCCTGCTTCTTTTTTAATTAATCAGATTAAAAGGTTAAGTGCCTGGAATCTTTGCTCAAGATCTGTTAGATTTCTTTTCTTTAAATGCATAACGGCAGTCACATTAATCAGAATCGTTTAATCATTCATACAAGAAAAGTTGCCTATCTGAAGAGAAGTGCCCCTGTAATCACTCTGTAAATACAGTTGTAATAATCTGGTATATGATAACAGGTTCAAAGCTGTAAACCCTGGAAATCTTTTACCATATGAAAGGTTATTATAGGCATTAACTYGTAATGTCTGCTTGTTATCATGACAGAGCCAGTTCCCCAGGGGTCGGGAGGTTTATGCTAAAGCACACAGTGCTGAGTAAAGAGCACGTAGAAACCTCCATTGTCACTGAACCCAAAACACCCTCTTTTCTTCTCCACCCCAAACTATAAGTCAAGAACAAGAGACACATGCAAGCACTTTCTTCTTGACTTTGTGATCACCCCAAGAGTTCTAAAATGCTCTCCATGTCTTGAGAAAAATCATGCCTCAGAWGATGCTCTGGGTTTTTCTGAGCACTCCTGTTGGGAGGCAGAAGGACCAAAGTGGCAAAGGCAGGAATGGATTGAGCACAGGTCAGCCTCTTGGCAGACCCAGCTGGCTGCAGTCTAGCCAGCCTGGTCTCAAAAAAAAAACAAAAGACAGATTGAAAAAAGAGGTATTTTGTCAGTGCTGTGGACAAACAGGACCTCAAGGATGATCTTGAGGTTTTCTGTGGTGTTTGCCAAAGCAACAGCACTCAGCAGCTGGAGGGAGCTTTGCCTTGGAGTCACTATGTGACCCTGAAGGAGGACTGTGGAAAACAGTCACACCAAACACTTTCCAAATCTCTGATTTTGCATGGCTTCCCAGAAAACCTTTGAGAGTTCACAAGTATTTCCTTGAGCAATAATATTGCAGAGTATCTTTGCATTAATCCTCTTCTTTAAATTTCTTGAAACTAGCCCCCACAGCTTTTCTTTTCGTGTTAGTGGTAGTAGTAGTAGCAGTAGTGTTAAATAAGACTTGAACTTAGGCACAGTAACTAAGCTGAGTTTTCACATCTTCAAACTTTCTAAGCTCTAACACATCACTTGACAGTTTTTAATAAAAAAGAGAAAATTGGCCAGGAGTGTGTATTCAACATCCAGTTCTAGATATACAATTGAGCATCAGTTCTGTAAAGAGGAAGTTCATTTTCAAGCTGGCTGCAAWTTCAAGCCCTAGAGCTGGACACAATGAATGCCTCCCTTTTTTGATTTTTTGCAGGACCAAGCTAAGGAGGACTTTAAGCAGAAAGACAGCAAGTGCAAGTTGGCCAGCAGCATGCTGGGGAGAGAGAGATTGGCAGCCCTGAACAGATGGGCAGGGAAGAAAGGAGATTAGGGGCCCCCTGGATGACAAGGGAAAAGCATCTGAGAAGAGTAAGCAGAAGGCAAATAATCAAAGGGGTTGGAGGCACCCAAGTTTGGAGTTCCCAGATAGAGGCAGGGTGGAGCAGGGCCCCTCACACTTGTGGAGGGGTGATAAGAGCTGGTCAGATTGTGGTTGTTGTCTGTCAAAAARCATATTGTAGTAATAACTACCCACTGAACAAAGCAAAAGAAGGACTTTTCCAAGGAAACTGGCTCTATTTGGCCATCCATGCCCTCTTCTTTTCCCCTGTGCACATCTAGCTAACTTTTAAAGACTGTGTTTGTGCTCCTCTCCACCCAGATCAACCACAGCCAGGAAAATCARTGTAAACCCCAGGACAATGAAACTCCACTTATTGTGCCTCTGCCCTTGACACAGCTTCAGTACCTCACAGAAATCTGTCCCACACAGCTGGGACCCACACAGCAGTGCTCAATAATGGTACAGAAAATAGACAAAATACACACAAAACCYTGATGCTGGATGCTGGCAGACGCACAGGTAGTTAAAGGGCAACTGTGAAATCCTGACATACTGAGTGATTCCAATTTCAATATGATAAGCAGGAAGGAGACACCAGAGAGAAGATATCAGGATAGCCAGTATTTGTGTGACACTGTGACCGAAGCAAAAACTTGTATTTGCTGATCCACAGTAATAAATATGGTCATGTATGGCCAGTATCATATGTGTTTGTGCATGCAAAAATAAATACATGCATGTATGTGAATGTGCCCTAAATATGAGCTATTTCTCCACTTCCTCAGACCCGCTGCTGCTGGCATTTGMTGTGGAAACCACCTCCATCCTACAAGAGTCTCCATCTGCCTCTTTCTTATGGATCCTTGTCCTGAAGCCACATTTGCCCAGAATGTTTTTCCTTTGTGTGTGTCCCATGCAAAGAAGGTTACCCTGACCCACACAGCGCAGGCATGGGGCTGGGCAGAGATGCTGGATTCAAAGAAGGCACAGGCACGCTGCCGAACTCTTTGGCCAAGTGAACAACTGCTTTGAAAGAGCTCTGTGAGCCAGGCTCCTCTTTGTTCCCCTCAGCCTCCCATTGCTGCTGCCTCACATGATTATTCTTTGGCCAGGACACAAAGTGCTTAGAGAGRGAGAGTGTTTGTCTGTCAGAAGGAAACTTAAGTGTTAGTTGGTTGCAAATATAAAGTAATTTGCAGAAGCCTTTGACTTCTTCCAGAAAAAACATATAGATACATGTACAGGAACCAGAAGGAGGTGGGGGTGATCGTCTTGCTGCTCCACGGTCCCTGGAGATCCCTATTGTAGCATGAAAAACAAATTTTCATCCCCTTAAGGTGACAGCTGAGTCACTGTGAAACCCCTCCTTACTGTGCTGGCAGCCCAGTTCCCTGCCACGTGGAGAGGGGCAGAGCACAGGGACAGATTTTCAGCTGGTGAAAATAGTCAGAACTTTCTTCTAGCCAACACACTTCCGCTTGCTTCCACCAGCAGATAATTTGCTCYTGTGTTCCTGCATCAGGAGCCGAATCCCTTCCTTCTTGGGCTGGCAAAGAAGCACAAGGATATTGATGCCCAGTCKGCCAAAGGCAGGCTTTGGGAATAGCCTGCATGTTGGCCCAACCATCAACCTGAAATATCAGTTTCCTTCTTGAAGAAGCAATACCCTGCCTTAAAACCAGGAGGAAGCAAAATCCATTTCATMATTTGTAGAATTTCATAGTTCTTAGGAGAGTTGTACCTTGGGATCTCTAATATTGCTTTTTCCTTTCTTTTCACACACAGTGCCAGCATATTAGCATAAAAGTTGGGCCAGTGTCACTTTTAAGGGTGGATGGACTTGCTGTAACTGTGAGTGTAAGGAGCTGGCTGGTTAAAACTAGGTTTCATATTTCAGATAGTACTAYAGGTCTTTCTCCCAGAGCTGGTGTGGCTGTGGGACAGAAGCAGGACCCTCTTCCTCCTCAGTGAGGGCTGGGGAACAGCTTCTCAGCACCATGCAAAACCCATGGGGGCTGTGATTATCTCCATCTGTCATGAGTTCTCAAGCTACGCCCAGACTATATAGAGGTCACGGAACACCCACTTACACTCTTCGAAACTATACACCAGAGATGTTCATGAGCAGAAAGGTGCTCCCCATATGGCAATGTCACTGAAATCATTTGGGGGCAGTTGTTTGAAGCATGCACTAGCACAAAAAGCTACAGGTAGTGCGCTGTAAGTGGGTGTTTTGTCACGGCGCAAATCGTGCGCACTGCTGGGTACTTAAAGCCCAGTCATGAGAAAACATTTTCTGTGACCAATTTGGGCAGAGGAAACTGGGGTATACAGAAAGGCTACCATCCCTACTTCTTWTGGAAACTGTAAAACTAAATAGTCAATTGAAGCAAGTACTGCTCTGCAAGATGCCATGGCATTCACTGTGCTGATTTTCCACTGCCTGTTGTATTTTCTGGTTTACAASTWGGAGGATTGRCTCATCYGCTTCAGATRYTTYTTAGAAGATMAATTTTTTTAAGATGCTTATTAAAAAAAAGGGTTGCTTTCCATCTCTTGAATCATGGAATCCTTTACTTGCAAAGTTTTCTATACTCTAGGCTGTGGACYGATTCTGTCATGTCAATGACTTGTATAAAGTCATCACTGGGTTATTTTCCCATACATGCCCTGAAGACTTTTACCATAGTTTTGTTTCCACCTCCTCACCACAGGATGCTCAGCACTATGTGGTTAAACAGATGCAGAGCTTTATTAGACAGGGGTGAACACTGAAAAAAAAAAGAATGTGCTAGGAMCAGAAGGAGGTAAACCAAAGTGCAGCACTATATCGAACGTGCCACTTGCCTTGCACCTTCCAGTTCCAGGGCCATGCAAGTAGCTGGGATGATAACATTATCTGCTGACTGCACTGCTGATCAGAGCAGCCTCTCCCCTCCCAGCTCACCSTGTGCACTGATACAGAGTAAAACAGGAAACCTTTCCACACTAGAGCCCAAAATACACCACCAGCTTTTTTCTCCTTTTCTACCTGCAGGTTCTGCTAACTTGCAAAACAGAGTGGAGGCTCAGAGTCTGAGGGCCTCATCAATATTGTCAAATTAAACCACAGCAGGGAATGAACCATCATCATCTGGATCAATAAGGTGTTCAAGCATTTCAAGCCCACGACAATTACTGCTCTCCCAGCCATTCCCAGCCACAGTGCAGAGTCGAGGACCTAATCTGAGCTGKCCATCAGCAGGGAGCCTCCCTCTCTGGAATGAGCAGTATCACCTTAGCACAGATGCCAGCTTTTTTGTGTCRGCTGCCCTCTGTGCCTGGGAATGTCCCCAGGTATAATTAATTGACTGACATACAAGTAATCGATAACTATCCATGGTTGTTCAAAYGCCTGCTATCTCTATTGACCAAGATACTTGCTTCTTTCATCAGGCWGCCAATGTCACTTCAGTGGAGACAAGTTCAACCACAAACCTCTGGTGGGTCTCTAGAGAGCTAATGGTGATCATGGCCACCAATTGGACTCAACAATAAATTCCATATTTGAATCAGAGGGCAAAGCTTGTGCCTTGAAGAGGGAGAGGCTTACTCATCCCTGATGAATTCCACATTAACTTCTGTTGGCATTTCATTGCACATCTTTTGCTGTACCTCCTCCTTATCCTAACTGGAAGATTCACTATCAGCCCAAATATATTCTAAACTTACCAGGGAATTTAATTGATGCTTCATCCCCCATTTGTGATCCCTACTATTTCTCCACTTCTTACTAGAGCTTTGCATCAGAGCAAAATGTCCACCAGATCAGAAAGTACTTGTCCTCAGTGATAGACTTGCATCCATTGTGGGGAATCCATAGCAGCCTTCTAAAATATTTGTGCAGACAGGTGTGGGCTTTAAACCACTCACTTGGAAACACAACAAACTGCAATTTATATATATATAATTATAAGCAAATATATATTACAAATTGAATGCATAAACATTTTGCATTAATTAATATCGAATGCACAAGAAGCTATACAAATTGTGGACTTTTTTGCAGAAACTGTTTTTAAAAACACAACCCTTCACATCCACCCCAATCTCATCCTATTTCTGTGGCTTCTTGGAGAGTAGGAAAGTACCAAAACAGTAGTAGCCCTCAAAGGTGGAAAATACCTTCTGCTCCAGAAGGACCCACGTACAAGGTAAGGACCACTGTGCAGAGAAGTACAAGAATTTCAAGGACCTTATGTTGGTTTGTGCCGCAGGGAAAGATCACTTGGGCAGTTGCTGCAGTGATTTTCACACACAACCAAAATAGTTAGGTTAAATCCTCAACATTTATTTTCAGTTCCTAACRTTTTTTYCCTCTKGTTCYCCCAAYATAAGAAGGACATGGAGCTGYTGGAGCAAGTCCAGAGGAGGCCACARAGTTGACAGGAGGAMKGGAGCTCTTCCCCTACAAAGACAGGCAGAGAATGTTGGGGCTGTTCATCCTCAAGGTTGTGGAGAGACCTCACAGCAACCTTCCAGTGTCTGAAGGGGACAACAGAGAGGCCCAGGAGAGACTCTTCCTCAGGCACTTCAGTGATGGGATGAGGAATAATGGGTACAAATTGAGAGTAAAAATTTAGGTTAGTCATTAGGAAGACGTTCTTTACTGTGAGGGTGATTAGACACTAGAATTGGTTACCCACAGAGGTTGTGGATGCCCCCAACCTGGGAGCTCAAGGCTGGATTAGTTATGGCCTTGAGCAACCTGGTCTAGTGGGAGGTATCCCTGCACATAACCGAGACTAAGTAATGTTTGAAGTCCATTCCAACCCTTAACATTCTGTAAATCTATGYATAGTTTTAGTTTTGTCAGGAATACCTTTAAAAATTTTTCATTCTATCTTCCAAATCACTAGTCATCCATCACCTACAAGCTGAGTAACATCAACCATGTACACGAGCAAGGACAATGTATTGGCCAAACCCAAACTGAATTTCTTACGGAGCATTTATGAAGCATCTGCCAGTTGGACAGACTCAAAGGTTACAAAAAAAAAAAAAAAAAAAAAAGCCAATACAATGGCCACTTCCTCTTTATTGATTATTATTAAAACCAAAAGAAATTGGTACATGAACAACTGGGGAATTGGTCACAACAAGGTAGGAACAAGGTGGCAGATGCTTGATACTGATGCTAAGAAGAGAGAAACACATAAGGGCACTTCTGTGATTTCTGCTCCAAAAACTGCACCTAAACTTGCAGAGTTAGACCTCATCCCATTTCTAACATGTACAYTCAGGTCATGAAACCCAGGAGTGARCATCATGATATACACTTTCAACTTTCTCCATGTGGCAAAATGCAAGGCTGCTTGGAGAAAAAAAAAGCTTTTGAGTGTTGATCCCCCTGTCTTCTAAATACATACAAAATTTGCAACATTAACAAGCTCACCAGATGAGAACAAACTTCATGCATGCAAAGGTCATAAAATAATACAAATATAGACAAGCTCTCTATTGCTAGCATACATAAAGCTCAGAACAAAGATTTATTTAAAAATACACTTTATTTACAAGACATTCAACCTCCATTTTGATAAAAATATAGCTGTACATAAAACCTCAAGTCATTTTTCACTAATGGTTAATAAAACCACAGTGAGATTCAGCAATCATGGGAATTACATTTTGGCACATCAAATCACATAAGGAACAGAAAAACTGGAGGAAACCTTTAAGCAACACAGCTCCATAAATGTAACAATCTTGTACATGATATCCTCACATCAAGGTATCACTGCTCAAATAAARTATTTAACATAGAAAGTGCTTCCACTGCACAACAGAATAAGTAGTAGAATTAACAGGAATGTTCATAGCTTTTGAATTACCTTTTACCAGCCTTTCCTCCCAAGATGTTAATGAATGACCAATGAACCCTCCTGATTTCAYTATATCTTCCCAGGTTTAGAAACCAACCTTTTAAAAAAAGTTGATTCAGATAGGGTATTTATAAAGGATTTAGGTGTACATAAACATATGTGCACATATCTCAGGATGGCTACTTAGATAAATTTCTACACAGACCACAGGACACAAAAGAGTCCTTGGAGTAGCTCACATCAAGCCATCCACAGAACTTGGGTAGTGAACTTCACCTGGGGAAAAATTCAGGTGTGGACAAGTTCTCTTCAAAGTTCAGTACAAGAGGGGACTAGTCAGGACAGGAAGCATTATATGTAATCAGAAATGGGAGAGGCAAATAATAGGAAAAACTGTGGGTCAGAAAGTTGTTTGCAATTCTAAGGTGTGTCACATAGAAAAAACAGAAAGTGGATATATTTTAATAGAATGGAGTGCAAAAATTAAACCAGTGCATGAAAAGGTATTTCTGAACTGTATTATTGGTACATCACCATGACCAGACTATCAAAGCCATCCTTATATTGAAGAGACAAAAAATAAGAAAAACTGTAAGAGGGCAAAAACACACACTGAGACAAAGTATTGTAAAGAATACAAAGAAAAGGAAGTCAACTAAAAACTGGTAAAACAAAGGCAACACTCATGTAAATAGTAGCAATTTTCTTTATAATGAAGACCAAAGGCAGAACCTGCATTTAGAGAATTACAGAAGAAGAAAAGTTAAAAACAGAATTGACACTTTTGACACTTATYAACACGTGACAAATAATTGAGTCCCTTTAAGAAAAGGCACATGACTGATGAAGGCCAGTAAATTCCTTTTGCTTTCAATGTCATGTTAACCTATCCCAGATTTCACTTTTACTCCAGAACAATCTGACAAGACTACCAAAGGTTCCATCATCATCCATCTAGGTCACATGTATGACTGGCTATGGATCACATTCACAGGCGCTGGACAAACACTTGAAAGTCACACACAATTTAAGATTTCCTTTGCCACCAGCAGCAGTGGACAGAAAGGGACGATCACTGAGACACAACCCAAATGCCGTAAGAGACAATMATAAGGCAGTGTTTGAAGAAGACACAGCAGCACAATCAACCTGCAGTTATCAGGGTGGGAAACAAAGCAATTCAGCTAAAGAGGCCAGAACAGAGCTTTGATGACAGTGCAATAGAGTGCAAAACTGAATTTAGAACAAGTGCCAACAGATGCAAGCAGACACAGAAATATACTCTGTCTCAAAATGMGAGAAGCCTGATTCAACAGAATTAGAAGAGATATGCCAAGGACTGAAGGGAAATAAACCAAGACAAAATACACACTTATTGGAATTAAGTCTCCCACAGAAATAGAGAAGGGGGGACACAGTCCAGGAGAAAAATATGTTGTTACTCAAAGGAAGGTAAAGATACTGGTCAGAAACCTTAACTGAATACCCAGAAAGTCCCAACACAAGAAAAAAAAAAAAAAAAAGGGCAATATTTATCTCATAAATAACAGTTCTGTCTGTTGGTTTTGCTTGCTTAAGTAATAAAGAAAATTTAAAATCTGTTTGTTTTCTAGATATGAACATTTCTATAATCGGTGGTATTTTCCCATTTATTCACAGGCAGCAAATGCAGTACATTCAACCAGACAAGAGCAAAAAAAAAGTTTAAGAATGTCATTTCATTGTATTTTCAGGTTACAAGRTTTGTAAAAGTTTTAAAAAACACATAGCCACGGTTTTAACACTGGAAGAATAAAAATTGTCCATTTTGACAAATGCCCCAACATCACACCCCCTAGTTTTCTTTAATCCCAAAGTAAATACTGCCATTCCAACTTTCAACCATTTAATAAAATGCATATATATATATATATATACACACATACATATATATATATACACATACAAATTTAAAATTACCTGATTTAAGACACAAATGCGTAATTACAAAAGGTTGCTTATTTTGGAGGATATCTGGGAAGAAACTTCTCCCATAGACTTCGTTGTTATTTTGGGAGCTTTCTATTCCAGTTCTCAAAGACATGATAAATATATTTGTTATTTACATCTAAACATCATCATAGACAAAAACAGAGGAGAAAAAACAAAGAACAGAAGAAAGGACTGTCTTACTTCATGACATATGCTTTTAAAAGACACAGCAATTCTTACAGCTTTTCCTGATTTACATTAACTCTTGAAATAATTGCCAAGCACGATCCTGCTGCTGCCAACAGAATCAAACAGGCTGGAGGATCAAGCTCTTAATTACATTAACAAAGAGGTTAATTTATATAATAGAAACTTACAATGAAACAGTACAAAATATCTTAATTCACAAAAAAAACCTGTTTGAAAGGAATAATTACAATTCAAGAAATGCTCTATTTAGACTGGTATCACTTCAGTAAATACCACATTCCAAGCAGTAAAATATCCTGCTGTGTGTTTAATATTCATTGAATTATTGCAATCATCTTTATYAGTAAGGAGTTGGCTGCCTTTTAGCCACCCTTACAAAGAGGTCCTGGTGTTCTCCCAGCCCAAGCTGGAAATCAATTTGCCCTTTCTGTTAAGGTGCCACTGAGGTAAAGACACCACAATTTTACAATGGTGTCCTTGTGAATAAATGGATAAAATAGCCTGTCCAGGACACACAGAGCATGGAAAGGCTGCTTTTGCCAGCCAAATGTGTTTGGAATCCTCTAGATCTGATCTGCATAGCCAAGGAGACCGAGYATTCAACTCAGTGTAGAATGGGTAGTGGGTTTCCTCTCACAGAAGTCGGTGGAACACACCTGACTAAAATCTAACWCTGGTGACAGAGCACAGCACCTTGTTTTCCTTGGAGCACCCTTGCATGCCTTCAGACAGAGCAAGCAGCAAAAAGATAGTGAACTGCTTCACTAAATACACTTTGAGATGCACCTTTGGGCAGGGGGTGAGGGGCAGAGCAGAGGGTAGGGCTCAGACCTTTAAAACCAGCCAACAAGAAATAATTGAGTCGAAACCAGGAAAAATTTCCTGGTTTAAATTTTTTAAGCTCCCGCTAAATGATAATACTGCATACGAGACTTTAAAGGTGCTTCCTTAATTCATATAATATTAAATTATGCCTAGATAATAGAATTGAAGTACTTCAACTGTTCATAATAAACACATTAGCTTATTTATTCAGCATGAATAATGACAGACTCAGTGTTAAAGGTAATACAATCATCCTGCACAATGAGGAAATAAGACCATGGCTCTTTAAACTTGTGCTGTCAGAAAAAGGATAAAAAGGATTTTTGAAAAGACTGAGTTGTACAATCACAACAGTGAACAAGATAAAAGCTAATTAGATGACTGCCTGCATTTCCATTTGCTAGAATCAGTACAGACAACGTTAGTAGTTACTTATTTGCTTTCATGACAAGCAGTCTATGCCTTAGCACACTCATYTGTGATTAGTCTGGACCCTAGCATTACTAGAAGAGAAGCAAGACCAGCTGCTGCTCTGCCCCTAAATACAGGAGTCAATCAAGAAAACACCACAAGCCAAAATTCCTGAGTGCTTCCCCTTACACATTCTGAATTTCATTCACAAATCTCACTGGCCAGAAGTGTTACTGTTAAAAATGAACTGTCCATGCAAAAAATGAGGTTTAAGGATCAGTAAAGAATCTCTACTGAAATCCTTTATAAATATACAGTACTTCAGCCCAGTACATCCATTAACTGGCCACAGGGCTTTCCAGAAACAGCTCACTTCAGCAGGAAAGGCCAGAGTTTCCTCCCCAGTGCTACTGGCCATGAGCTGCAAACATCAGCGCAGACAGAGAGCAATACACCCCTTCCACATTAGGATTTCACCCTTAGTTTGGTAAGGAACCAGATAAGGCTGCATCACAAAAAAACTTAGACTAATGCGACAGCCTTGGTGGAAATCCTAATCCTTATTTCAGGTACAAGGGGGGTTTTGTTGTATTTTGGTTTACAGCTAAAGCACGGAACATTTTGCCACACCCACTTCAGCTAAAACCACCAATGTCCCCCTTCCAGCCAGGATATGTTTGCTCCATGAAAACACGACACAGAGCAGAGGGAATTGCTTAGAATTGCGTGCTGCCCGACTGTGATTTGTCATCGGACACGTCACAGTTTTTCAAGTTTTTAACGCTCTCCTCTGCCACTGGGTCCTCRATAGGGATTTCAACGTCACTTTTCCTCGAGCCATTGTCTTTGTGCCTTGAGGAAAGATACCTCTCACTTTTCTCCACGTAGCCATTGGTTTTAGCCCGGGGGGGCTCCCTCTGGCTGCAGCACAGCTGAGAGTCACAAGCTTTTGAGATGCAGGGCGAGCTGCACAGTAGCTGCGAGGCCTTGGGGTCAACGTACTCRGGCTGGATGGTCACAGAATGGACTCCTGCCTCGTGGAAAACCTTCCGGATTTTGTAAGCAGCATCCTGGTAATCAGAAGGGGTTTGGCACTTGATATGAAGAGTGGCAATGTTCTTTCCGCTTGCAAGCTCCCAAACGTGCACCTCATGAAGGCTGCTGACCCCTGGCACACGAGCCAGTCTGTCAGCTGGAAGACACAAGAGAAAGGTATGAGAGGYTTTGTGCACTGGTTAATTATCAGCTGTCTCATTAGGCATCCTATCCAAAAGCAGAGRTGTCCAAACTATTTTAAAGAAACACACTTCTAAAATATGTCTACACCCAGCTGCCTTCAGTTCAGYCTCCAGGTGACTGCATGAACTCTTCCTTTAGGATTCACCTGTSCCTCAGTCACCCTAATGCCAATTTACCAGCTATTTATAGAAGAAACATTACAGGATCACTTCCTCCATCAAGAACCCCCATCTTCTGGTTTCTTTAAGCTCTGAGCATGATGGAAKTCTAGAAATACCCAGTGCTACTCCACTAGTAACTAAAGTGAACAGCACCTAATAGCTACAAAATTGACCAACCTTAATGGAAATTTCTAAGATGTTTTGGAGGCAGCCACTGCAGGGCTGGAAAATATGGCAATTCAATGTGGTTTCTTTCACAAATAACCCACACAATGCATTAATAGCTCAAGACCTGCTATGTTTGATGTATTGTTGGGGTACCRCATTCTCAAAATGCATGCTTCAACTAATCCAGAGAGATTTGAGTCATGTTGCTAGGACACAGGCATGTGACTATTTCTCACAGTTCTTAAGAATTTAGAGCTATTATRAGTAAATAATCCAAACATGTCATTCCACAAATAACACACGCATTGAAATAYATAATTAAAAATTAACAGCATTTCAACAACAAATGTGACTTACTCAGTAGTTGCATATTGACACCTTTGGGGACCATCTGCAACAAAATAGTTGAGGTCTCCTTTATAAGTGGGAATGCAGAAGACAGGATGATGAGCACCATAACTATTGTCAGGCTTGGATCGATGTAGCACTGCCAATTACACGGAGCATCCCCCAGAGGACGGACATAGAAGATTGTAGCAGTAACTACCACCACCACAGATCCAAGTGCATCTCCCATAACATGCAAAAGAACACCTGAAACAAATGGCATGATTTCCATTAGTGGGGTGGGTTTGGGGATTTTTGCTTTGTTTTGGATGTTTTTCTGGCGGGACGTAATGCTGTATTTTTCAAGTATGTTCTACTTGACATGTATTCCAGCCATTAGAGTCAAAACCAAAGTTTTCAGTAGCACCTTTTGGAAAGAAAACAGCAAGGGAAATACTGACTCTGAAGCACTGCTGTTTAGTGGGATGCATTATTAAGCATGTAGGGTACACTAACACTGCCGTCCAACTGCAATGCCATGGCAACACAAAATGTGTTGGCTTAAATGCATGAAGATTATTAAGAGAGCCTGGCACGTTAAATCTAAATTAAAAACTGATGACTAAACCTATCCATACTACCCTGGAAGCTGAGAGCCACAGACCGCCCCCAGTAACAGTCACCCACCCCCAGCAGTTTGTACGATGCTCCAGAAATCTGGAAATTTGCCTAAGTGAAACCTAAGTTGGCTCTAAATACCCTCGGACTCCAATTTTGGATCAAGCTTGATTACCAGTCTTATTAAACCTAGTCCCTACAAAAATCAGAATCTGGCTCTAGAGTCAGTCACATGGTTTAGTGCCTGGACTACTCTAAATTGAGAGGAATGCTGTGTAACGCTTTTTACATTTTATAAAGATGGTTTTGCACAAAAGGTAAAAACACAAAACAGGTTTTTAGAGCAAATTTTTACTGCTCTTTAAACTGCAATGACCAAAACAGTCTTTCTGCTACAGAGTTACAATACTCCAAGAAGACCCTTTTTCTTCTTTTTACTACTTTACATAAACATCCCTCTTTCCATCCCTGCTCAAACACACTCCAGTTTTGTTCATTTTTACTGTTCAGACTCAGATGTTATTCCAACCCATGCCCAAATTCAGAGCATCTCTCTATATATGAAGTAGATTTCTTTGTCAAATCTTTTTATTTGTGGGCTGTTAGAGAAGAAAATGAACCGTCTCCTTTTAACAATCCTATCACATACACTTTCAATTGCTTCACTGCCATTTAATCCCTTCCTCTGGGTTAGAGAAGCTCTAAAAGGCTCCCCCAAAACTCATTAACAACACAGCAAAGAGTTTTGGTGATGCTAGCTACAGGATTAGCCTAGAACTGTGCCCAGGGTGCTGTTTCTTGCCAGCTCTGTACACGCACCTTGGTCTGTGTGAGAAATGAAGGTCACAACCTCTGGATCTCCTCCAAATCACTTGGGTCAGATAAGAAAGTACAAGCTCCTGGYGAGTCCAGCTCTTTCTGCTGGAGTCAGGTATGTTCTGCCCCATTTGGCAGGCTACCATGGGGTTTTACTCCTCCTAAACACTGTTGCAGTGTTTCCTTTTCATTTACAAGTAATCCTGATTCAGCACGGGCTATCAGCTGTTGCACTAACAAGAGGGACAGGCAGGATGCAATTGCATTGCCCAGGCAACCAACGAGAGAGCACAGCTTAGAAAGAACAGGAAAATGTTTCAGAAAGCCTTCTTTAGAATTCAGAAAAAAAGTACGTATGTCAGAATTTTGATGAATTAGTAATTGAGAATACAGAATTTRAAAAAAAATGCTTATTTTACATTCTTAATGTCATTAATATGTACWTCTTGGTAATGCATCACAGAATTAGGACCCAGACAGAAGTGAAACCATTTTCCTATCAAATCCCAAAAACTGTGATTACAAGCTGAAAGTGAAAATGAATTTTTACCAAATGAAATCAGTATGGTGAGACCATAGGTAGAAGTTTCCAACAGCTTGCATCAGAAAGTCTAACCAAACCACTCTGCATATGCTCAAGAAGTGAAAGGAATAATTTCACACTACAGTARCTAATCTTGCCAGGCAGAATTTATGGATTCCTGTTTCTACCAGTTTTAAAAATCAAAGAAGCCATTCCTCTGCCAATCCATTTTGTCCACCCGTGTTTATTTCAGGGAGGCTTCAATTCCACAACAAAAGAATTTTTTGCCAACTTTAAAGGAAAAATACACATTGAATCAGAATTTTAAAGACACGGGTCTTTAGACTACAGAAGCAAGGAATATTTATAAAGGCCRTAAAAAYAGATTTTGCAAAGGTRCCATACTAAAGYAGCACTTTAAAAAAAAWYYTTTTAAAAATCAAAGATGACGAGTACCTTAAAAAATTGCAACAAAACTCCTTATCCTTCAGACATTTTTTGAAAGCTTCCAACATCTTTATACCTGAGCATTGTGGTTCAGGCAAGCAAGGCCTTCTCTAAAGTGATTGGYTCCTTACTCTTCTCTCCTCCATCCCTGAGGGTGACAGTTTGCTTATCCTGCTCCAATCATCTTACCACTATAATGCCATTGTATCCAGTGACATCAGCTTTTAGGCATTCAGGGAAGCATTGTGGCTCTAGAACCTGGTTTGATCTTCCAAAGCATCTTCCCTTACAGATGCATCTGTGTAGCTCTCAAAAGCTTTTTGGAAGACAGATAGACACACACACACACACAAAACCCCAATAAACCCAGGCCTGTGGCCTGACTGCCAGATCAAACTCTAAAGCTGCACTCTTGCAATGCAAACTTCTACAGACTTGGAGGAATATAACATGCTGATAGATGACCATAAGAAGCCTGAAACTACTGATCCGATTCATGTTTCTGACAGTTCTTTCCTTGGGTACAAACTCAATATTTCATCCTCAAAGATATCTGCTTTAGGCTCTGCTCAGAGCAGGTACCTCAACGTGTATGCATGGAAACACCTACACAGACAGGGAGAGACACATGGGTAATTTATTCCTAGGAGCAGCTGTACTGTTTCACTCCACAGGTTCCCAGAAACCTGCCAAATTACAATGTAGGAAGGGCTGATCCTGTCAGACTCTCACAGCGTTGGGCTCACAGTTCAAAGGCCTGGAAAAATATCACATTAAAGCACCAATTTCAGAACTTTTTCCTTATGTTGGCAACAAAACATTATCAGTCTTGTGATTTAGAAGGATTTCTGTTTTCTGCCCAAAAGCATTTTAAAGATGAAAATTCAACTACTACCTGAATGATACTCAAATATGCACCTCATAGCTACCTGTAAAGCCTCATACCTTCTTGTAAAGCCTCTAATGGCTTGAGCTTAGTGCAATAGGGTTTGCATCCTTTCCAAATGTKCAGCTGTGCTCTTCTAAAGAGTAAAAACCAAAATGTGAGTATACTCAGAGCCAAATCAGCTTGACACTACTTCATGCAACCAAAACCTTTCTGTTAGAGATAACGGAGTCCAATTACATAGAAGTGTCCTGGACTTTTGCTCCCTTTCTCACTCATATTTGTGTGTGTGTATAAGCTAATCTGAAATGGAACCCATAAAGTGTTTGAAGTTAATATAACATTAGCAGTAGACTCCTATGTCATACCTCTGATGTTCAAGGCTTCAGACTTTTTCTCTTTTTTCTTCTGAGACCCCTCTTCAGGGCATTTTTGGTCATTTGGTGAATCACCTGCATTCAAAGAAGAAACGCTGTGTTGTGTATAAGTTCTACAAACAGAAAAAACATCAACCTTCTCAAAACCAACTTATTTCAAAGATGACAAGAAGAAAACAAAAAAACACGGCAAAACATTCCCCACGCAGCTCCCTGAGCAACGCCTCCTTCCCCCCATCACGAGAGGACACCCAGCAGCCAGGGGTAAAGTACAAGGTGAAAGAGGCGGCAGGTGTCTGAGTGAGCTTAGTGAAACCCCCGGGGCCCACGGGTGGCCTTGGGGCTCTGAAAGAGCTCCGAGGATCGGGCCAACAGCTCGGCGGATCCCGAGGGAAAACCAGGGGGAGACGGGGCGTGGGGAAGGATGCGGAAGGTTTAGAGGGATGCTGAAGGGAGGGAGGGGTGGGGAGAGACGCGGGACACCAGGGGAAGGCGAAGCGCAGCCGAAAGGCACCTGCTTCATCCGCCTCGCCGTTCGGGGTGCCACCGGGCACATCCCGCAGCGCGGCGGCGGCGGGCGGAGCGGCGGACGGGCGGCGGCGGCGGCAGCAAGCGCCCCAGTCCTGGAAGACGAGCAGCCCCACCACGTTGACGGCGAGGCCGAGGGTGCCGACGATGAGCACCAGCTGGGCGTCGTCTATGGGCTCGGGCCGGGCCAGGCGGAGCACGGAGTCCACCAGGATGGTGAAGCAGAGGGCGGTGAGGAACACGGCGTTGCTGAGCGCTCCCACCGCCTCGGCGCGGCTGTAGCCGTAGGTGGCGCGGGGACCGCGGCTGCTGCGCCGGGCGATGCGCCCCGTGGAGAGCCCCACGCAGAGGGAGATGAGGTCCGAGAGCATGTTGAAGGAGTCGGACACCAGCGCGATGGAGTTGCCCAGGTAGCCGGACACCAGCTCGGCCACGAAGAAGCCGACGGTGAGCACCAGCATGAAGATGAGGCGGCACGTCTTGCCCGAGTACCGCCCCATGGCGGCCGAGCGCTGGGGCTGGGGCCGGGAGCGCTCCGCGATAGCGCCGGAGCAGCGCCGCCGCCCGCCCGCAATAAGTGCGGCCCGCCCGGCCCGGCCCGCAGCGCCCCGCCCGAGGGCACCGCCCCGCCCGCCCCGCCCCGGGCACCGAGAGCCGCGGGGGGACAGCGGATCCGCCAAACGAGCGATAAACACAGGACAGCTGCGCTCGGGGCCGGCTGGAGGAGAGCCCTCCGGACAGGCAGAGCTGCTACCAGCGCTGTCCTGCCTGCGCTCCTGCCTCCCCGAGACCSTCAAGTTCCAGCCACCGATCCGATGATTACGGTCCTTTGGTGCTTTATTGGCGGYGTAAGTGCCAAACCAAAGGACAGAGTGCCATCTACTGTGCTGAGCCAGCTCTTTTCCAGCCACCAGCCTTTAAAGAGGTGTGTCAAAAAGCCGAGCGCATCCTGGGCTGCGTCCAAAGCAGCGTGGCCGGAAGGTTGAAGGTGATTCTCCTCTACTCTGCTCTGGTGAGACCCCAGCTGCAGTGCTGCCTCCAGCTCTGGTGCCCCCAATATAAAAAGGACATGGAGCTGCTGGAAGAGGCCACAAAGTTTGACAGGAGCACCTCACCTGTGAACACAGGCTGAGAATTGTTGGGGCAGTTCATCCTGGAGAAGAGGAGATGGTGGAGAGACCCTCATATCCGAAGGGACACTGCAAGGAAGCCAGGGAGGGACTCTTCATCRCTTTATTGATGGRACAAGGAGTAATGGCTGCAAACTTGAAGAGGGGAAATACAGGCTAGGTATTAGGAAGAAATTCTTTACTGTGAAGGTGGTAAGACGCTGGCACAGGTTGCCCAGAGGAGCTGTGGGTGCCCCATCCCTGGCARTTTTCAAAACCAGGTTTGATGKGGCTCAGGCCAACCTGGGCTMATGGGAGRYRTCCCTGGCCATGGCAGGAGTTGGAAYTAGAGGATCTTTAACATCCATTCSAACYAYTRACRTTTTATGATTCTGTAAAAGAGTACCTTAGTGTACACCAATCTATCACTATCCTACAAGAAAAATAATTTAATGCATTTTTTAAACTACAGGACAGTCTACAAGAGCCAGGATTAGGGAGTAAACCTCTATCTTGTATTTGTAGAAATTTTTTTGTTGTTGCTGTCATTCTGACAGTTCTTGGGAAAATGACAGCCCTGCTTGCAAATGGAAGAAGGACAGAGCTGGACTACTAATACCTCATTTCAAATTGATGGGAATAACTAGAGGAGTTACTGTGAAATCAAGTCACCCTATCTATGAGGTTCTCAATATCAGAATTGGGCCCAAAAATCATAAATAAAACACGTAAGACAAAATTATGTCCTTAAAATGTTACTCTGTGAGAGTTTGGAACATCTCAGTCATGCCAGAGGCAATCCAGTACTGAGGTACAACTCACWCTGAAGTGCCACATCACACATTTCACCACGCTTGACAAAGCACCCATTGCTGGGTTTTAAACCAGAAAGACCAAGGAACACTATCTTGTCCCACCTACCTAAGGCAGTGTTCTCTACAACCAGAAATTCCTTAAGGAATTTCCTCTTTGTTCTAAATCTGAAGAAATTTCATTGTTACTGCTGTTGCTGCCAGGAATTAATTCACAACTCCCAATTAACCAGAGACTGCAATATGCAAATTAAYAAATGTATAAAAATACATGGATTTAAATGAACGTTACCATAAAAACCAAAAAAATCAAGGGAGAGGATGGAGTAACTTACATCAATACACATTTCAGCTCTAGAATTACAACTACCAGATAGGATAAGAGATTTTTAATGGCTGTGGCAAAGCAAAAGCAGTGTGACATAGGTAGAACAAAAGGAAGTTAAATAGATACAAATTTTAAAATTACTATGAAGACTSTATCTCCTTAAGTGTAATTAGTGATAGAAAATTCTGCCTCTGGCACTTTGCTTACAATCAAAAAAAAGACAGCTCTCTGAAGCTAATTGCACCTGCATTGAACTAAAAAGAATTTCCAGTGACTTTTCTTTTAAGAAAACGTATAATGCAGTAGCTGAAACATCATTAATCCGCCTGTGCAAAATATACATCAATTGTCTTTGGGAAAAAAAAAGAAGTCTCATAGACCTGAACTCACTTCAAAACATAAAAATATCACAGTTATTTTGAATAAATAGTGTTAAAAACATAGTTTTACAGCAAACAAGGCTGTGACTAAGTCCTCTGACATAGAGCACAATCACAGCTTACTCCCTGAAGGTGTCAGAAAGTGTTTGTGCTGAGAGCCTCAGCTCTGACACTGTGTCTGCTGATCCACTGATTATTCCTTCTGCCAAGCTCACGCATCTCAGCCTGCTTGTCACGATACAGCCACTCACTGACACAGGAACAGAGCAGTGTCTGCTGGGTCACACCACAGATCTGTGTCTGAGCTGTTTCCAGTTCCCATCTACACATTTTGGAGATGAGGGAACCAAACCTTCACAGCCTTCAAAACACAGGCCAGCCACAGATACAGAGGAACAGCCAAAGTCCTGGCTGTCTCCTTTACTCCTTTTCCTGTATGGGCTCACCTTTGATTCGCTTTTCTGTTCTGCACATTCAGCACACATTTTTATGGAACTGATCATTCACTCCTGTGTTCTGTTTCTCACCCTCTGTCATAGTTTAAGCCCAGCTGGCAACTCAGTGCCACACAGCAGCTTGCTCACTCTCCCCTCTCCCCAGGGAGGAGAATCAGAGAAAGAACTAAAAAACTTAATGGGCTGAGATAAGAACAGTTGAATAATTGAAACAAAGTAAAAACAAACAAACACCCACAAAAACCAAAACTAAAACAAACTAAAGAAACAAGTGATGTACAACACAGTTGCTCACCACMCTCTGACCAATACCCAGCTCATCCCTCAGCAGTGATCAGTGGCTCCTGGCCAACTCCCCTGAGTTTATGTTCTGAACACGGCTCTCTGTGGTGTGGAATATCCCTTTGGCCAGCTCAGGTCCTGCCTATCCTGGCTGTGCTCCCTCTCAGCTTCTTGTGCAGCTCCTTGCTGACAGAGCATGGGACACGGAAAACTCCTTGATTTAGGGTAAACACTACTAAAAAACAACTAAAACATCAGTGTGTTATCAACTTTGTTCTCATACCGAATCCAAAGTGCAGTGCTGTACCAGTTTCTACGAAGAAAATTAACTATCCCAGCCAAAACCAGGACATCTGACCAACTCATCATCCATGCAAGGGCCTTTCCCCTTCCTCTATGGCTACTCAGAAGCCTCTCAGAAATCAAGCTTTTGCTCTTTCTTTTATTCATCCAAGCCTCCCTGTCCCTCTTCATCCAGGGCCCACAAAGACGAGACAAACAACTCTTGAAACTGCCATGTGAACAAAGCTACGCTAATCATTTTCATCCAATAAGTTATTACTTTCAATAACAAGAAAAATTAATTCAGGTCAATCTTCAGAACAATGTGTGTGTTATTCCTGCAGCTTTTGTACCTTCATTTCCTTCCACATAGTCCAAACAAAAGGCACAATCCTGCACAGAGGAGTTACTGACCCCTTTATCAGTGTTTTCACTCAGGCTCTTCCCCTTGCTGGGCGCTGCCATTCTGCCTGCACCAACCCACCTGCACTGTCAGAACATTTGGTATCAAATCCTTCTAGGAAGGAACCGTGTTTATGGTTGCTTTGCAGTGTGCTTGGCATCCTTGTGTGTTTTGTACTGACTGCAGACATTCAGCAGTAAAATGTTATGGTTTTCCTTATTTATCCAATCCTGAGATTGGTCTGAACAAGCTACGTGCTATTAAACAGAACAAGCAACCTAAATATCCCAGGCTTTCTGTTTCTGACTATGCTTAGTTGGAACAAGTTCTTAGGAGGTTCAGAAAGGGCTGTCCAGCATCTTACCTTTCTGAATTATTTGCCAACTTTAGATTCAGCTACAGTCCTGCTAGAAAAGCTGYAGTTTCCTCATCCTAATCAGGAGCAGAAATTAGAAAAATTCTTCAGAACTCCTAAAATTATTACAAACAAAAAACTTTCTTTCTGAATTCCAAAGATGCAAAGCACTCCTATAAGCTTCAAGATCTCTGCGTACCACGCTTTCAAAGTACTCAACCTCCCAGTTTTTAACACTGAGCCATTGGCAGCCAAGAGGCTGTCCTCACATGTGGCAATAAGGGTAACTCAGGTAACAGYAAAAGCAGACTAAGTATATATTATACTTTCTCCCAATACCCTTTCATCCTTCAAGTATTTTCAGCCCAAGTGAATTTCCAAGCTAAATATCTGTATTTAGTAGCCCTCAAGGGATTTTTCTTTCATGCCCTAGTCCAGCCTCTCATTCACCAGTGTAGATTTCAGTGTTAACTGGAAACAAGCTCCACACATCACTCTAACAGTGTGAAAAACCATAGCACAGTTTAATTTGGAACCCTCCTGCCATTGGCAGAGACATGGGAAGTTTGCTCAGAGCCCCATCTRAGCTGGACAGGAACACTTCCAGGGATGGGTCATCCACCAACTCTCTGAAAAATGTTCTCCAGTACCTCACCAACTTCAAAGCACAGAATTTTTTTTTCCTGTTATCTAACCTAAACCTACCTTCTGCCAGTTTAAAGCCATTGCCCTTGTCCTGTTACTACTTGCCCTTGTAAAAACTGCATCTCCTATTCTCTTGTGGGCCCCTTTAGATAATGAAATGCTTTAGGGTTTCCCTGGRACCTTCTCTTCCCCAGGCTGAGCAGCCTCAACTGTCTCAGCCTGTCRCCTCTTTCTCCTTGTTTTGATCCTGGGTCCTGCTAGCTTCATCTAATATATTCTTATTCTTGTTTCAGAGGACAGGACAARCATTCAATGGCTACTGACCCTCCCTATGCCATGTTTAGTTTTGCAGACCTGTGCCACATCCTCCTTAAGTTACTGATTTTTAAGGTGACAGGTAAAAATCTACTTAGCTCCTTCCAGAGAATCATAATCAGCCCTTGAAAATAGGACATCTCTATGATTTTGAGATATGACAAGAATAACAGCAGTAATGATGGTAATTGTCTTCTGTTGAATGAAAACAACATCATGCATAGCCTCATGCTGCTGTAGAATTTGGATAGTGAAAAGAACCATGAAAATAAGAAACCATTAGCATTGCCATTACCATTAACAGAGATCTCTCTTCATCCTGCTTATCAAAGTCAGAGATTACTTTTTAACCCATCATAAAAATTATTGACAAATAATCATCAGGAATGCACTGGAAGAAACTAGAGAATGAAAGAAGCCAACGCCCACACGTTGCTGTACGTAATAGAGGAGTTATGTCTCTTAAAGGCTTTTGGGAGGAAAATACTATGTACTAAAAAGCCGATGCTGATCCTGGGCTCATGACATTTAAAGGCAGAATCCCTAAATGCAATGTCTGAAATGCAATGGGTGGCTRTGAGAAAGCCTTTAAGCTTCATTTCTCGAAGACCTGGTGACAGCCTTGACCGAGAAGCTCGTTTCTCTAAATTAGGAATGATGAACCAAATTCACAGGGAAACAAAATAGAAACCATGTGGYTGGCTTCTGCCACAGACAAATTCGACCACAAAATGAATCACAAAATAAACACCAGCCAACAGAGCTAGCTGTGGAAGCTGGTTTTGGTTTGTCCCTCATTACTTGCTCATTTTATTTGCATCRCCCTCTCACACCTGCAAGAGGAAGATGGGGTTTCTTGGCGTTGACTGAAAGCTGGAAATAGCTGGGAAATCAGCAGGTCTGCTTCAGTGCAGGGAGCAGAAGCCTAGACTAGCAAGACTTCAGTAGGCTGAGGGAAAGCTTTATCAGTGTCCTCGCAGAGTACAGAGGTGAATGTTCCTGGATTTTTAATCTCAGCTGTGACACTCCTGAAACCGTCCTGGGGAGAAACCCTGTGCTGGTGGTTGRCCTGAGAACATATTTTTCTATGCTCTCCTAAATTTCACTTGAATATGTGGGTAAATCAGTGTGAAACGATGAGCCTGTAAGATAATTTAATTCCTAGACTGGAATGCCTTATTTTTGTCATATTTTTTTCCCATTTTAAGATAGTTGTCCAGTATTTTTGTTACAAATCACCTTTCCCTGCACTTAATACCCAGCATAAAGAAACTTTTTGCATGCATTGGGATATAACAATTCAGAGTCTCTGTGCTAGCACCTGGATAAAGCTTCCTGAAATATTTCAAATACTTGATAATTTACTTTTTTTAAAAGGTGTTGTTCTGTTATGCTTCTAATATAAATGTATGTGTGTGTCTATTTATATCTGCATATGTCCTTTCCAGGTGGCACAGCATGTCACAAAGGACATGAAGAGGAGAAAGCCAGTCACTGTTTTCACCACCGTAAATTGCATTGAGTCCTACTGTAAAAGGTTCATTTTCTACAGCAACAGCATTTCCAGACTGAAATTGATACCAGACTTATGCCTGTGTCAAACTCTCTGCAGAACATCCAAATAAAACAATTGCAGTTAACGTATAAAACCTGTTAGCCTTAAAAAACCCCATTGTATTGAAACCGTTTATGACTTTGAACTCAGTTATCTTACAGTCCTTTTATTTCCTTACARCTCACCACAGATACTGTGATGTAACTCAGACAGTCTGTCCATGCCCTCACTATGAAATTGGTTCAAGGTTGAGAGTGAATGCAGRTACCCAAAGTTCAGCAGCACTGGCACTGTTGGAATCTAGGTTCAGAGAGTTTAATCTCACCTTTAAGCTGTTGCATAAACCATCCAGGGATGCTTCGCTTGCTTTACTCAGAGACACAGCTTTTTCATTCTGTATTTTCCATTTTGGGCAAAACATTTGCTTTTACTCACTTTGATACAATTTTTTTCTCAATGAAAACTAATCCTCAGATTGTCTTCTGAAGTTTCTTTGAAGAGCATTCAAAATTCTGAAGAAAATTTAGAGAAGCATGTGGCTAAATTAAGTTTCACAGCCTCTTGTCTTTTTAAAGACATTTTATTAAAGGTTCACTGAATATAAATCAACACAGATCTGGTTACATTTGCAGTGGCTGCTCAGAAAAGCTTTGGGAAAAAATGGTGAGGATTATTTGCCACTCTATTAAACTAAAGAAGCTCTTTAGAAAAATATGTGTTCAGCCTTAGGCATTTGACAAACACTTAAAATGRYTTTGAGAGTGTCCCTTGGCCTTTTYMTTCCATTTGAGAAGACAAYATCCASCAATGGTGTAGAAAKCAAAGCCATGAGATCTRAAWATTTRTAGTAGGCTTTGCTTACCTCCATGCCAACACCTCTGGGATTTCTGGAAATAAATGCATAAGGCATACATCCCTTCATATATGAATTTATGCATAATGTTTGGGAGATGGATGCCACAGTGCACTGCCCAGGCAGCGTAAATCCTGAGGATGAGGATGCACTGTGTGAAAGAAGCAGCAGCTTTTGATAAACTCTGGTATATAATTCTAATTATCTGTACAAATGCAGCCAGGGGATGAATTGGCATGAGGAGTTTACTGAAGGCTTGGTGCTTTCAGGGAAAAAYAAAATCAGTTTCTTGAAGATGTACTGGAAAGAGAGACAGCACAGAGTGGTGCTGATTTTGAGGAAATGCTTTTAGGCTTTCCAGATGTGAAAAGCTCAGTAAGCCACAGGTTTGTTGTTCCAGGTGTTACACTCAGGGTTCTTTCTGATTCCTCATAAAGGTCTCTGAGTCATCATCATCAAAGTCTGACATACTTTGAGCAGTGCATGTGGGAGAGAAACCTATTCCAACCAGAGAACTTACTTTTCTCTTCTTAAATGTGGGTGAATTAAGTGATCATGAAATTCTTCAGACTGAAAACCTAMGAAACTGAAATCCTCTGTTCTGGAACTCAAATTCTCTGAACATTTTTGGCACCTGCAATATAAACTGTTGCCACTGTTGAATCAGACAGCACTTCTATGAACAAAATTGCTTTTTGATACCTGCACATTTTAGCTAACCAGGTCTCCACTGGGAAGGTTTGTGGCATTAAGATACAGATTAAGCAACAATTTATTCTCTTATTTTGGCCYATAAAAGTTCTCACTTTCCCTGGGTTCAGTACGTTTGCAACAACAGATGTGCAAATTTTGCTCAGAATATTACAGCCACAAAGTCTTCCCAAGCCAGTTAAGGTGAGTGCCTCTCTTCATTCACGTCTGCCCCCAAATCTCCCCTACTTACAAAGCCTGGGAAAGAGATATGCCTCACAATGCCTCAGAAKAAACAAACTGAGTAGGTCCAGAAGGAGAAAAAAAGGTATATTTTCTGGTTTTGTGGCTGCTAGCTTACATACATACAATGCTAGCTCTTAGCTTCAGCTGTTGATGCTCTCTGAAATAGGAGAATCAAGATGTGATGCCACACCAAAAGCTCACACACATCCCTGCTAAATTGCACAAACAGGGACACTGAAACCAAACCATTTGGCTGTAACACAGAACGTGTTTTATTTAATGACCTGTGAGCTGTGCAAAGACCATGAGGTCTCTCATGAGAAGATGAGAGCTGTTTCTCCCAGTCTCAGACATTTTATGGRTGGCTCAGAGTCAGGTGAGTTGGGCTGGGTGACATCTTCATTTCCTACTTCCCCCCCCCCAACCCTGCACAGATCACACAACGACAGAACAAATGTTTTGTCCAGGTTARATCTTTATTTGTTTTCTCAAGACAAACAGGAAAGAATTATTATGATCAGACTAATGTGGTGCTTTTCAAGCTGTGGTCCCTCCCACAGTTTAAAACTGTATAAATTAGTGGAGACAATAACACTGACCTACATGGACAAGAGTAATTGGGTCTCTGCGTGTAGTAAAGGAAGCTTTGTGTTTTTATAACTGCTTATAAAAGGCATGACYAGTATTAAAATTGTCTGGTATTTATTATGAGAGCATGATGTTTATTTTCATCTGCTTGCCGCTTTGCCATGCTCTTCATCTTTGTGCTAAAGCTTTCTGTGGGAGATACAAAAACTCAAAAGTATCAGAAAACTCTGGCTGAAAGTGTCATTTCCARCATCAACAGCAAGAAAAGTCTTTTGTGAATCTCAACTTCTGCAAGAAAATTCTGTGGGAAGCTTTAATATTTCTATGTTTTAACAAGGATTTTCCAGATTTGAAGTCAAAGCACTAACTATTCTGTGATTACCTTTGCTATGGATTGCCCAGCTGGCTCAAGCTTCTCTACACAGCATTTCCTTCAGAGAGTGYAGAAATATTTTTATACTGTTCAGGTATAAAACAGTGTGTGTTCAGGGCCAGCATCAACAGAAAGAACTGGGGAAATTCTCCCTGTTCTCTTGCTGATCTCTCCTCTCAGTCCTGTCATGGCATGGGGAACTGCACTTGTCTGGATCAAGTGCAAGGATGGACCTGGATGACACAGAGACCTTAATTCAACTTGGTGGGAAGAGACAGGGGCTTACAGGTGGCAGAGGGGACAGGCAGGAGTTTGAACAACTGAGAGAGAGAGGGAGGCAAAGGGGAATGGCAGATGATGAAGACTTAGGGAATAGGACACAGAACAAAAGGGTAGCAAAAGTGAAAAGGTGAGATTCACAGAAAAGTGAAGTGTAAGGGATTGAAGAATAAGGAGTGAGGCAAAAAAAAAGCAGAGGGAAAAAAATCAAAGGCAAATAAAAATGAAAGGGAAAGAATACATTCATACTCCCTCAGCAAGAACATTTGTACTAAGATGAGAACCTGGGGAGTGGAGGTTGCAATGAGTTAAAAGAGGAGTAAAAATGGAGAATAAGGGAAAAGGATGGAGAGCTGAGCTGRCCCTGCAAACACCTCACTCAGCCTCCACTGGGCTTGTTACAGACACAGCAGCATCCAGGAAACACTCCAGCTCATTTTCCATCCCTGATGCAGCAGAGGAACGAGATGAGCTGTGGGCTGTGGTGGTTAATTGTGGCACTAATACCCACGGAGAAATTGGCTGCAGTGGATTCAGATGCTCTGCTGCCCTCAGCACACACAGTACAGCACCAGAGGATGGACCTGCTCTCCCAATTTTTGCCTTGTTTTTTTCAGAGTGGTGCAATCAGGAGAAGAGGGGATGGCTTAAATCCATTCCCTACGTGGGGAACAGAGATATGAAGGCCATTGTCCCCCTTCCCTAGAAAGCCCAAGAGTAGAGGGCTACTCTACAAGTCTTAACTTTCCAGCAAACCATCACTGATGTCAGGACACTGCCCAGGTGTCTCCCAAAGTGCTTCCTGCGGGCAGCACCAACAGCACTCGGAGACCATGTCCATCTGCTTGAATTTCTGTCAGTGATGTTGACACACTATAAAATTCACCCTGCCTTCCAGCTCCAGGAAAGAACAGATTTTCCTCATATAAAGGATGACAAGAGGCAGAGTGATGGAATACCTCTTTTTTCGTATTTTTTAATAYATCCTTAACATATATGTAAAGCATGCAAGTACACTTTTCAGAATACAGTTATCTGGGCAATAACATTTCTTTTGAAAGAAATGTAATAAAAATCCCACTCAAACTGAATATAGAGAGGATTTGAGAAAATAAATGTGAAATTTTACTAAGTGAGAATGACAAAATTAACTCCAGAAGAAAGGARCATTCCCTGCACAGTACAAAATGGCATTATCTTGCCTGTCGGCACTACTGCAAGCAGAGAAGTTTCACTGTACCAGAAAGAGAGACCAAACCACCATCAAATCAACATATTGTGTTTATGGGATGGTACAAAAGTCATCCCTGGCTCATGAGACCTAAATTCAGTTGAAAACAAAGTTGAATTTCCATGATGTGAACATGAGTCTATTGGAGGGAGAGGAATGGCTCTGTTGTCCCAGAAAGTTATTAGGAGGAGGACCCTGGAAATTTATCATTTAGCTACATATTTGCCATTAATTTCAGTTAATTCCTTTATAAATGTTGATGTGCTCCTCCCTCCTTACTTCACCCAGAAGCATAATTTCCAAAGCAGTCTTCCAAAAGTCATTGTAAACAGAGAATTCATCAGGAATTGCTGACAGTTTCCAGAAAAAAAGCCTATCAAATCCCCCAGATAATTACATATCATCAGAAATCTGGACTAAGAGCAGCTCAGATTTTAAATAGTTGGGCATATAAACAAGCAGGCACCAGAATCAGTTATGCAATCGACTTTAATGCTAAATACAATGAAGTCAAAGCTTTAATATGATCTGGAGACACCTTTAATAATGAACAAAAATATTTTCCAATCTGAAAGTCCATCAGAAAACACATCAAACACTGTAACATAAACTAACTTTTTTAATTTYTAGCTCTTAAAACCCTGTCCAGCCTGAAAGTCAAACATAAGACTTACCTCACCTAGAGCACTGCATAACAGCAGCTGCTTTTTCAGACAGGTTTTCTCAGCTTCTCTCCCAGCACGTCCAGTTAACACTCTGCAAATATCTCACTGCTATCTCAACTGAAATATTTTGAGTTTTAAGAAACATGTTTGTATGTGTATATAAAAACATGCAGAGATAGAAGAAGAACTCGCATGTATCTTACATCAAATAAAGCAAGAGAGTTTCACCAGGAATAAAAATGTCATCCTGATCTCTCCTCCCAAATGTAGAAATTTTTAAATCTTCTGCTAAGAAACCTAAAAGGCAAAACTCTGTGCACTGAAGATAATCTCCTGCAAAAGGTTTCTGTGGCAAAGCATGACCTTTTCTCCCGTGCATGCTGTCCCAAGCACAGGTTAAAAAATATCAGGAAAGAATTCTCGGTGCTGCGGTCACCGYGTTTTCAGTCAGCATCCAAATAATCTCACAACAGATTCCCAAATCAAGAAAGGCTGAGACTCTCCTTTTGCCCTTACCTGTTCTTTTGTCTCCTGCAAACTGTGAACACTGCTCAAAAGACAACCATTCCTCTGATAAAAACTGCAGCAGAATTACTAAAATACTGAGAGCGGAGATTGTGGATGGCTGGCATTTCAGGATTASGTATTTCACAACAAGTACCTGCTTAAGTGGCAGCACATTTTGCCCCAAGTTTGGCCAGCCCAGTGAATTAGGGAGGAAATTTCTCTTGCAGATCTCTGTACACTTTAGAAAGACAACACTTAAACTGCTTGCCCATTACTTGCTGGTAAACATATGYAGCGATAGCTGGAAATATGCATGGGTTCAGGCATAAAATCCATCATCCTCGCTATCAAAAGAGTGAAGGAAACTACATTTTATTCACCCATCCCAGAGAAGCAGTAAACAGTCTCTACAAGCAAGCAGAAGTGCCGAGAGGCAGAGCAGCCATACGCTATAAAAATATAAATTATATTATGTAAATACAAAAATTATTATTTACCTGYTTCGGTGTCTTCGGGGGGTGCACGGCAGTAGCAGCACTCCAAGAAGATAACGTAGTTCAACAAATTGAAGAGGAGACCCGAAACCCCAATAACGAGCACGAGCAGAGCCTTCTCAGTCTTCTGAGGGTTGATGAACCTCTTGATGGCCTCCACGAAGATGCTGAACATGAGGGCGGTGGCRAACACGGAGTTGCCGAAGGCGCCCAGCACGTCGGCCCGGCTGAAGCCGAAGGTGCTGGCCTTGTGCCACCTGATGCGGCTGAACCKGACGCCGAAGAGCCCGATGATCATGGAGATCAGGTGGGACAGGACGGCAAAGGCGTCCGAGGCCAAGGACAGCGAGTTGCCCACGTAGGCGACGGAGATCTCGACGGCGAAGATGGCCAGGCTGACCAGGCACATGAGGATGAGCCGGCTGCTGCGGCCCGAGTAGCGCCCCATTCCCGCTGCTCCCRGCCCTCGATCCCGCTGCTGCTCCCCGCCCGCGATCCTGCCCTTCACCTGTCACTGCTGCTCACATGTGGGAGCCACTTTTATAGGAAGCAGTAAAACAATAAATCAGTTTAAAGGGCAGCTCAGCGAGATTTGTCATGTGAAGACACCCTGAGGGCTCCAGTCCTGCAGGTGTCCCACCCCCAGGAGGCATTTTTTTCCTACAAAACCAAAGACCAAAACCTACAAAACCAAAACCTACAAAACCAAAACCTACAAAACTGAGGAAGAGCACCAGCACTTGTTACTCTGCTCTGTGGTAGTGTCCTAGAAAGCTGAATGAGGCCCAGGCCTTATCAGAGGAGAGAATGAGGAGGTGGCTCAGAATCTTAAGTGGTTAAAAAAGATCTTTCTTTTGCATAAAACTCTCCTCTCATATCTGTTTCTGCCATTTCTGTTGCCAGTAATCTTAGCACTGAAAAAATCCTGCTATACACATGTGAAAGAAGACTTTGGGAATTAATGTTGGGTGGACATGATTTTTAAGAACACGGTAAACATGAACTGCTTGTGAGAATCACTGAAGATGTTGTCCATAGAACAAGCTTCATACACAACCGTATTTATCTTCCATGTTAGCAAACTAATACAACAACTATGCACCAACTTCTTGTACTTTTGGCACATTTTAACATTGGTCATGGAGATCGAGAAAATTTGGAGGCCATTTCCTAAACAAAACAGCCGGTAGACATGAAAGCTGAGGCTTAAAAATAAACCTGAGGCACAATGTTTATTCCCCGTTTTGAAACCCCTGACTGTCTCAAAACCACAAAATAATTCTTATATGCTTGCATGGGAAATTCAGTGCTGGGGAAAGCACAACCAGAAGTTTAGGCTGATAAAATCCTAGCTTGTACTTTGTGCCATTTATGGAAAAAAAGGAAAGTTCCTGAAGCATTTTTTGTCATTCATTGCAGTACCTGTTGAGCTCTGAGCATATCCAGAGGTCACACACACAAACTGCTGCTAATGGCAAGTGAGGCAGCACAGGCCATAGGAAGGTGCCTTCCTTGAAAAGTTTATAATCCAACTTTTTATTTAAAATGCCCATCTGTGTACAAATATGCACATAGCTGTGAGATAAGAYGGAAGGAAATCGCACAAATTACATGCAGTACAGCATGCAGAGATAAGATGAGATAAGATAATATTGATAACCTGAGCTGACCAGCCGTCCCTGCTGCCCTCAGACTTCCAAGGTGAATTAACTTTAGGTTAAAAACAAACACCCACCCCCACTTTTCATCTGGGTTTTTGCTCACAGGGTTTCAACAGACAAAATAYTTATGTTTAAAGTCCAGTTTGTTAGAAGCCTTGCTGGCCAACATACATAATTTTTAACATTTGGTCATTTGCTTACCTACACAGTGCAGCTGCAACTCCAGGGTTCCCCTCCTCCTGCCATTTTAAGAAGACCATTAACCCTGGGAGGGTGGATTGCYAGAACTAATTACAGCATTGAAAACTGGTACTTGTCTTTGTCTTCACATTCTCACAACTCTGTTACCACTTCTATCCCAGCTATTTCTACAGCAGTTTTTGCCTTCTTGTATTAAAGTATAATAAAACTTATCTGAACTACAGAGCATGAAAACAAGACATTTTGTTCCAATTATTCTCCTTTCAAAGGGTACAGATCAAGGTCAAACTTCAGTGCTCTCAAAAGTGATGCCTTACAGAAGGTTATGATTACCAAAACAAGAGCCAAATGAAGCACTCCCTTTGCAGCAGAGCTGAAATGTTCACCTGTGCTCTGTTTTCAATGAGGAGCTGCTGGCACCACCTTAGGGYATTCCTTTACAATTTAATCCAAGTTTATCAGCATACAACTAAAGAACATTGTGAAGTTTACAATTCTATTACAAACATAAAGAAGTGTCATTTAATCAGCAGGAGTGATTACTTTAATCCATGGACTTATTTTTCTTAAACAATTCTGTCTAACAGACAGAATCTACTCAGGGTCTCAAAATATTTTCTATAATGCATCACAGACAGCTCAGATTGTGCTTCTGGCAAAAGAATATTTGACATGGTTATCTCTCCCAGGCAAACATTAGCCTTTCTGTGGAAGATGGTAACAGGGAGATGTGCACGTGAGRTATCAAACGTTTCAGACACGCCAAGCTTTACTATGATCAGGAAGAAATTCGTTCAGAAAAAGAAAGGGAAAAAAAACAAGGCTGGCCTCCTGTGAAATCTGTCTTCAAACAAACCCATTTGTAGGTTCTGAGCAACGCATTTCTAAGAACAGTCTGTCAACATGTTTACTCATGGATTTGATCCAGTCAACTGGTTGAAGGTTGGCTGTTTGCTCAAACTGATAAGGTCAGAGGCTGCATTTAGTCTGGCCTTTCCTTTGTTCTGAGTTATTAACAGCTTCCACATCTCATTTTTAAAGTGTGGATATTGTGGAGCATTTCAGTGGGAGTTCAGRGTGCTCATCTATTCTTACAAACCTGGTTTGCTCTGCCAAACAATCTTGGCAYGCTCCTGCCTCTCATACCTGAGGATGTTGAAGCTGCTGGCTGCTGCTTTTCCTTCCCTAGCAGCAGAGAGGTGCCATGGCCAATCCCTCTCCAGGATACTTTTAGTCACCATTTCAGGCTGTGAGAACATCACTGCTGGTGTTGCTCACCCTCTTTCCTGAAAAGTAATCCCAGCCTGTATTAGAGGCAGCACACCAGGACAGAGGGATCTTAGGGTCACTTGTCCCATTTGTCAACTGAATCCAAAGATAAATGAGTGCACTGACACATCCTTCCCTAAAGCCTTTGCTCATTGCTACATCTGCGAAAATATCTAGACAAACATAAGACTGATGTTTTTAAGATGCAACTGAGGCAAACCCTTCAAGTCTAACCATAATCCAAGGAATATTACAGAGAATTTCCAAGTTCCAAGCACTCCAAGCAGTTTCATCTGAAATATTTAATAATTTTTTTTCACTTTTCTATGGAAAAACTGGGGCGTTATCACAAGCCCCACGATCCTAAACTACACAGGCCACTGGTTCAAATTTTAATATTCAAAATTTTGACTAGGAAGCCTGATCACAGGAATTTGGGCAAAAGCAAACATTCTGGTTGCATTTGAAAAGCAGAGAAGATGTGGGAATAGCACTCTAAGTCTCCTGTATGCTTAAGACTGTGGCTGCTACATAAAACCAGGTTTTTGGAAAGAGGCAGCCATGAATTGTTGTCCCAGGAAGAGTATGGGCAAAATCTTACTGGATCAACTTTTTAATCATCAAGTTTTCACTGCGCTCTTTTCAGGGAAAGGTGTTCATGCAGCCTTCAAACACACAGCAGAAAAAAAAAGTAATAAATCAAGTGTGTGTCATCCAAACGCTGTTTTGTGCCAGGGCCACCTCTTCTTTTTTATTTTTTTCAAAGCCAATGGAAATAATGTTATTTTTAAAATGCTTTCGCAACTCTGTAACATCCAGCCTCCTCTGCAAGAGCAACACTTGCTAAGTGTAGGAAAAGGAAAAGAGGTTTTATAAAACATGCTGTAGACATAACCACATGCTAAAATCTCTAGCACTGAACTTACCACTCCTCAGACTGCCTTTGCATTACTCACTGTGGTATCACTGTCAGACAGCCATAAAGACCAGTTTGCAAAATAAGAAAAACAGGGCTTTGCAAAACACCTGCAAGAAATGGCAGCCACCTGCATCTTGCTACAATGTGGCTTTTAATCTAGGAAAGCTTTTTAAACTTGCTTCACAAGGGGGTGAAAATCTGGAGGGTGATTCTCCCCGCTACCTCGGACTCCACCTGGAGTGCTATGTCCAGCTCTGGGATCCTCAGCACCACACAGACATGGACCTGTGGAGMCAGTCCAAGGGGGCCACAAAAATGCTCAGAGGGCTGGAGCACCTCTCCTGGGCAGACAGGCTGAGGGAGTTGGGGTTGTTCAGCCTGGAGCAGAGGAGGCTCTGGGGAGATCTTACAGCACCTTCCAGTACCTAAAGGGGGCTGCAGGAAACCTGGAGAGGGACTTTTTACAACGGCAAGTAGTGACAGGACAAGGGGAACAGCTCCAAACTGAGAGGGCAGGTTCAGATTAGATAATTAGGATGAAATTCTTTAGTGTGAGAGTGGTGAGACTGGCACAGGTGCCCAGAGAAGTTGTGGATGCCCCATCGCTGAAAGTGTTCAAGGATGGGCTGGATGAGGTTTTGAGCAACCTGGTCTAGTGGAAGGCATCCCCAACATGGCAGGGGAGTCGGAATGAGACAATCTTTAAGGTTCCTGACAGCCCTTCCAAGCCGTTCTATGGTTTTATGTTTTTATGAAAATATTCCTTGGAAGAGCTGGCTTCAGTGGAAGTTTTCTAAAGGTAATTACTGTGCCTACAGGTTAGCAGCAAGTCTCTACTGAAGAATTCCAAGGCCAAATTAAAAGCAGATATTTTACCTAGAGAGCAGATGTCGGCATGCTAAACTGTAGTTTTTATGTCATTCTCTCCAACCTTACAGGCATTTTCTCACTGTACAAGGAAATGCATGCACCAAACCAGAAAAAAGACCCGAGCAAAGGATACCTATTCTTCCCCACTGAGAACACAGAAAAAGAACACCACAGCATGTTACAGCTCACAATACATGTTTATTATCGGAGATGTTTACAGAAAAGTCTGTGAATTACTGCTAGCCTAAGACTGACCACTGGGGCGCCGGGTTATGGTTTATGGCTTTGTCTTTGAATTATTTAAAAAGTCACAAAACCGATTTAAGTTGTAAGGGGCTATTTCAGTCTTATTAAAAAAAGTTCAATTCACAGATAAAGGAGAAGGTTCTTTCACTAGTGATTTAGTAACTACGACCGAAGAGGGTGTAGAACTTGGCAGGGTTTTTGCCACACACACATCTTGCTCCACGCTGGAGTTCTTGGAGAGGCTGGAAAGGTATGCAGAGGCTTTTGGCTCCCATKGATGGGGCACCAGGCTCAAGATCTTGATCCCTGAAATAAAACCATATTCATAAATAAAAACCCATAAATAATTATTTATGTTAAATCACAAAAGTGCAATAAAGTGTATTATATATAAAATCTTTAGAACGGATTAATTATTCTGACAGTTCCAGAAATAAGGGAAGTAAATATATTGAATTATGCAGGACAGCAAGAGTCTGTACTGAAGTGTTACACCCAGAGGCATCTTGCACTCCTCTTTTATATTCAAAATATTTTGACTTTCATCTTGGTAAACACTTTCCAGTTTAGTTATATTTTACCTGGCAGTGGTCTTCTTGATCCAATCCTCGCACTCAATTTCCCCACAAAAAGGGATTTGTACAATCTGAAAGGAGGAGAGGAAGGGAGAGAAAAAACCCAACAGTTATACATATAAAAGAATCACCTCTGTCTCTGGAAGATTCTTAAACCTTCAGAGSTCATATACAGATCTCAAACTGGGAGAAGTTCCAATGGTTACAATTGAATTTTAATACCACTTTTTCATTGGAGAAGTAGACAAGCACAGTCATCCCTCCACAGTGCAGTATGGAAAATCCCACACAAACCCAAACCAGCATTTAAATTTAAATCACTTTTTTTTAATCAAATACATTTTTCTTCTGTGGAAAGCATAAACACTGTTTTCTCACAAAATGTTCTGCATTTCAGGAAAAATTTAAAATTTTCAAACTACTGCTCAAACGCTCACCTTTTACACTGCAAGATGGTGCCCTCCTAGCAAAGTTCCCACTTTAATTCCATTACTATGAATTTTCTTTTTTTCTGAGCACACACATTTTAAGGAAACAGAAYTGCCAATAGCACATTTTTCTGGGGGGTGTGGGGGTGGGTATGCAGTTTTCTGCTGTTTCTTTCACTAAGCTTAACTGAAGAAAATCAAGAGAGTAAGGCTGAAATGATAGCACAGACTCCTCTCAGTACTACCCTTAGATAATTGTAGCAGATTTCTTGTCCCTAGTTTCATCCAAAATTTTACTGATTTTTAAAAAAAAAATTAATGGACTTTYACAGAGAAAACTCAGTTTGCTACCAAGAGGCAGCATTACTGTTAAAAAAAACACCCCCTACACACATTTGAACACTCATGTAATGCTGACAGCTGAGGGCAACACCAGCTACTAAATTCAGCCTTCAGTCATTTTAATTCTATCCAAACTGTGAATCAGGTTTACTCAGTGTGTCTTTCTTTCACCTGATTTACATTCTTACTGCAAAATTCTCACTTTATCATTAACTGGAACTACTTTTATTAGACTTCACTTCATAGTTTCACTTACTTAAAATTGAAAAAAGGAAMCATTACCACTCTACCACATTGTTCTTGCATTAAGCTTTTGTCAGTGAAACTAAACTGTTTAAATACCTGTGCCACTTTTCTTAAGAGTTTCAACTAAATTCTGCATACAACTTAAAAGACAGGAATAGTCCGTATTTTTAAAGAGCTAAGAGTCAGCAATTCCATTAAGGAAAARACAGCAACAGTAATTAAACAGGAGCACTTATTTCATCTTACAAATTTTCCTCTTAAACAGTAGTCAGTGCTAACTCAAGTAATTTCAAGTAATTACAGAATAAATACGCTATAAAATTTTGAGTATACAACAAAAATAGAGAGTGAAGCAAACATAAAATTAYTTTTCAATTTTTTTCAACTCAGATATGCAGGTCGTAATAAATTTATATAACCTAAATACCAAAATGGTAGAAGTATTCAACATGGAATGTAAAAATATTTGTTTACATTTCCAAGCTTAACTACATTTAGCTTATATTAAAGTTCTAAACATTAAAAAAATAGCTTAATTCTTTGTCTTGTCTAGAATCTAGCTGCACACAACAGCAAGTGCTGGATATTGAAGACCAGACATTTCACTCTCTCCACATATGTACTGCATCTCTTAAGACCTTTTAAAGAGCTGATGTTGTCCTCAATGATTTCTTTGTCTTGAAATACATAAACAATTTCACAACCTGATATGTGACAGAATTTTAGGGTTAAAAATTTCTGCCAGTGGCTCTTTGAAAATGAAACAGCAGCTCAGTTCTGTACTGAAGGCCTAATCTCTCATCTAAACTTCAATTATTTTTTCACAGATGTCTAGATCAGCAGGGMTCCCTTATCCACWTGATGGGTTATTGTTACTATCAACYCAAGGARGTTTCTGACYTGGGAGTAATTCTTAATGAACCCGATGGCTTCTACTCAGGTCATAAAGGTAAAACTTCCTTGACGTAAATAGCTTGTACTTTAAACTCTTACCTRGACCTTCACATGGAACTTCATAAGTGTTTTGTCACTGTTTGCATTAGAATAATGACAGTGAGGTTATTGCAACCTGAATGAAATGTTTACATYACTCTCTCTTAAAAGCATATTCTGATAAAATCATTATTTATAAGGGATAGAAAGGCTGTGAAGCACAAGAATAGAAGAGGTAACTATTTCCTTACCTTTCCTGAATCAAGCTCCTTTTGAAAGTCCTCCATGTTATTGGCCACCACCATATGACTTTTTAGGTCCTCAGATGCTCTAAGAAAAGGAAAAAAAATTCAGTCAGGGCAGATTTATTCACATAAACTCACTGGACAAATGAGCCAAGTTTTCAGAGTCAGTCATAACAAAAGGTCACAACATGAGCTATATTTTCATTAGAATCTTCCTAATCAGGTTAYGACTTTTTACCACTTCTCCTCTCAAAGAGAAAAAATTTTGGTCAATTGCTGATGATGGGGTGTTCTCCAAGCCACTGCATCTTTCAGTGTGTTAATTCACACTGTTGTGCATGTCAGTTAAACACTGACCCAAAGCAGACAGAAACAAATAATAGAGATGTATATTTTTCTTTTTAAAATTATCATCTAAATCACAAGATGCTTTTGAACTAGATAAAAACATTCTGCCTGTAAACAATTTTGAACACAAGAGAAGGAAATAGAAAAGCTCATCTGTGATTTTGGCATTTGCAATGAGGGCRAAAATCAGTTCTGGAAATATTTGACTGCTTACAAGGAAACAACCCTGTGAAGGTCCATAGGGTCTTAAAATAAATTTCTGGACACAGAACTTCAACTACTGAAGTTTCTTGGATAGCTCTGTGTCTTTCAAAATTGCATACCAAAAGCATCTTTCACAACTGAGTCCTGTACAYAGGATCATGGAATTATTTAGGCTGGAAAAGACCTCTAAGAATATTGAGTCCATCCACTAAGCCAACACTGCCAGGCYCACCACTAAACCATGTCCCTARGCACATCTRTGTGTTTCCTGAACATTTCCATGGATGGCTATTCCATTACTGTGCTGGGCAGCCTGTATCAATGCTTGATCACACTTTCAGTGAAGAAATCTTTTCCAATACCCRATCTAAACCTCCCCTGRGTCAASTTGAGATMATTTCCTCCTATCCTGTCACTTGTTACCTGGGAAAAGAGGCCAACTCTCACCTGACTGTACTCTCACATGGTTGCAGAGTGATAAGGTCTCCCCCTGAGCCTCCTTTTCTCCAGCATAAGCAACCCCAGCTCCCTCAGCCACTCCTTGCAGGACTTGTGCTCTACACCCTTCACCAGCTCTGCTGCCCTTCCTTGGGCAGTTTTAGGTCATTAGGACACTAATTATGGTGTACTTGTTCATTAATAATACACGTGAACTCAGGGAAGTATTTTTAAAAGAGAGTTTACAACCTTTTACCTTCTGTTTCGTAAGAACAATAGGCAACTTCTATCACTGTATGCGAAGCAGTTTAACAGGGAGAAAATTACATGTCACAAACAGGAAGATGGACCTAACCTGTCTTTCCCCAGAAAAAGCAATAATGAGAGAAGTTCTTCTGACAGGTAAAGAACATCTGWGATTAGCACAGCCATTTACTGTAACTTTCAATTTACCTGCTGTAAAGGTTTGCATGGATCTCCTCCAAGATCTGCTTAAGTTTCTCTTCTGCTTCATGTTCAGACAATGTCAGCTTCTGTCCTGTGTCTCTTCTAACAGCTACAAACTGTTGGCTCTTCATGTCTCGTGGTCCCACTTCAACCCTGACTGGAACACCCTTGTGGAAAAAAAGAAAATTCGAAGTTATCATGCAGAAGTAATTCTCAGAAGATCTCATTTTCTCTCTCTCTCTCTCTCTCTCTCTCTCTTTCTTTGTGGCTTTTTGCTTGTTTTGAAGTCCAGTCTTGATATATACTCACTTTATATATTTGAGTTTCTTTAAAAAAATCACCACATATCCAAAGCTTTTATGCATTTCTTTCCCATCCACAATCTCTTCTCTTGTGCATTATACCTTGCTTCACTAGCTTGGACACTGCATCAGTGCCAACGTGCAAATAATAATGAAGCACAACTGAAATGGCACTAAGACAGCTATCCCACRTATTGCCAATCAGATTTTGAAAGTCTGAACAATTAAGACTTAAATAGTAATTACAATGYTCTAGGTCATCCAATAATACATCTTAATTCTGTTTTCACAGAACACTTTCAGCATCATTTCAACAGCATTCAACAGCTGTTGTATTAACAGCAAACAGCAAAAGTTGTGTTWAATGCAGCCCTAACATCAACATTAATTGCATAGAATATTTGACTACAAACAGCTAACTGCTTTAGCAAAGCTTTTATGCTTTATAAACTTTCGTGATAAGATGCAATTCCTCATCTCCCATGTACCATTAACAAAAAGATTTTCCATTTTACTGGAAWGAGTCAGTTAAGGGTCCACTGTGTAACTAATCTTCTCTGCATACTAACATGTATCTCAAAGTGTACACATTCTTTCACAGGAAATGAAAGGAGYGAATGCAAATGCATTTTGGAGGATTCTTTTTCCCCCTTAAAGGAAATTGAATCAGTAAGTTTATAAGCTAAAACCATTCTACAGTGTTCAAGAGATGGACAGGAGAATCAAAACCTGTTCCCAAGCCTTCCATGCATTGTGTGCTCTGGAATCTCCTCAAGTTCACAGCTTCCAAATTATTCCCTATTCTCCCTCTGCCCCCATTGCCTTATTTATGCTAAAAAGGTGAGTAAAATCCATCTGAACAGTGAACTGTCTACTACTACTACTACAAAGCTACATAAAAATACTACATATTCAATACTGTCATTAACAAGCAATTTGACCTGAACATTCTAGTTTATGAAGGACAAAACACTGTCTCCACAAAGAAAACTTGGACAAAAATACCTAGGACTTCTAATACTACTAAGAGATATAATATCTAAWGGTCACTTGGRAAAATTTCCTAAGAAAGCAATGGARCTAATACCAGACATTATAAAGGAAGTACCAATGACTTGGCTTTTCCAGGAAGTAACATTAGAAGTCTTCTAAGCTTCAAAATACCTCCTGGAAAGAAATGTACCTTAAGTTCCCAGTGGTTGAACTTCCATCCAGGTGAGTAGTTGTCTCTTAAGTCCGCCCGGACACGGATGCTGACAGCAAGCAGCCTACTGCGATATTCATTACATTTCTTCAACAGAGACTCTCTGTCCTCTTCAGAAAGGGAGTTTGTGATTCCACAGGGAATAATTACAACCTGCAACAGAGCAGGACATGCACTTTACACCATAAAAACATTAGCTCATAGTTATATAAAACTTAAACCCAATGTTGTGGCCTGATTTTCCAGTCATTTCTTTTACACTCTCAGATGTAAAGGAGCCATTTCCCTTTCCATACCAATGGCATTGATAACATTGCTTTAAATGGATGGGCTATCAAAGGGGACTTGTCCACCACAAGTATCCTAATGATTGTATTAACTTCATACACTTTACTCTGTTATTGAGCAGCTCCATCCTATAAGTCTTCCAGCTGCCTGATATGAAATGCTCATGAATTCCATGACAAGGAAGGAAACTAAGGTAGTTTAAGGCTTTTTTACACACCTGAATACAGGCTACACGAGGTGGGAGTACCAATCCCATGTTATCTCCATGAATCATTGTCATTACACCAATAGTCCGAGTTGTAATGCCCCAGGAATTCTGATAAGCAAACTGCTTTTCTCCTGGCTTCTTGGGATCTTCAAACACAATTTCAAACATCTTTGAGAAATTCTGCCCTAGATGATGTGATGTTGCTCCCTGAAATAGATGCACACAGAAAATTGTTTTCAATGGGGAGTGAAATCTACAGAGCATCAGTTTAAGTATTTCATCTTACTATATTTAATGAAAACAATTATTATAATGGGTAAATACCTGGATTGCTCTTCCGCTGGCAGATATAAATGCCTCTAAAGTGGTTGTATAATCACCCCCAGCAAACTTCTCCTTCTCTGTCTTCCTTCCTTTTACAACAGGTATTGCCAAGAGATCTTCATACACTCGAGCATATAGATCAAGTATCTGCAGCACCTATGATGAACAAACTATCTTCAGAATTACTCAGTATTTTGCCTTTGTTACATCATGAAATATTTTTACATGACAGAGTCTGAAATCTTAACATTTTAACTCTTTCTCAAAACTTCATTTAAAAAATAAGACTTCTTCCATAACTTTAAACGTTGGACCCTTTTTTTCTCTGAATCAAAAAGCAACAACTACAAGTCATGACAGAAAATGATTTACAGCAGAAATGACAGGCCAAGAGTTATACTGACTTCTAAATTCCATCTAAAAGTCTGAACAATCTCCTACAAAAATTAAGATATGCCACAACACTCGATGAAACATTAGCCTTTTGGGCAAAGAAAGTGTTAAAACTTCTAGCCGTAAATATGTGAATGCATTACTTAACATTTTAAGGAAAACAGATTTTTTACATATTTTTAAGAAAAACTATTTTTAAGGAAAGCACTCTCTATATATCACATGCTTCAAACTCCCCATATCGTTTGTAGACACTCAAGCCTCAGAAATGGGTTACATCTGAGAAGAAAAATGAGTTCTATTATACTTGGCATTTTTCACAAAGGCTCCCAAAGAAAAGAAGAAAAATTTCTATGAGGTCCCAGTACAAAGATTTGTGTTGCTATGGAGCAAGATAACTTCCTGAAAGGAAAAGCACCAGTGCATTTTCTTTTTACCTCCTCTGCTGCTTCTTCATATGTTGCAAATGCTGTGTGACCCTCTTGCCAAAGGAACTCACGAGTGCGAAGGAAAGGCTGGGGATGTTTGAACTCCCAGCGCTGGAGGGGCAGAAATAAAAAAAAAGTTGAACATTTAACACAGAAGTGTCAAATCATTGTTAAAAATAATGTTTATCAGCAAGTATTAGGAAATTCTGAATAAAGGTAAAAGGTCAACTATTCACAGGCTTCTTGTTACTATAATCAACAATATACATTGATAAAGTATGTTTTACTAAAAACACTGAGAAAAGCAAATCATATAAACCATGGCAATTGTTTTCCTTTAAAATATATGCTGTGATCAGTATGATCATGCCAAGGCCACAGAGAATAATTGTCCCACCCTGCAGTCTTGATAAGAAGAGGCACTCAGAAATCATATATACATACCACAACACTACACCACTGATTCAGCTTGATAGGAAGATCCCTGTGGGACTGCACCCACTTTGCATAGGAAGGATACATGACTGTAAAAAGAAAGCAGCTTTGAGTCTCCACACAATACAGACATTTATGTCAAACTTTTATTTTTGCTACATATAAGCTCAACATTCTCTCTTGTGAGAACTACACTTTTATGTTTAATTTCCTTTAAAACACATTCTTTGTCTTAACACATAGTATTTTCACTTCATCCCAAGTCTCTGCAAAATAGTTTGGCTGCTGCTGGTCAAAGTACAATTCAAAGCTTATTGTTTAATGGCACTGTGTTTGAGTCACTGGCTTACAGTATGGTAAATACACGTGGGGTCACAAATAGCAATTCACTGACCTCGAGATTTCAGGATGCTACACTAGACCTGACTCAATTTAAAAGTCATCCAGCCTCAGGTGCTAAAATGCTTGTTTAAATTACTCAAAGGAACAGTTACAGTCAAAATACAYGCAAAACTGAAGTGAATGATGAGTGGAAGAAATTTTCTTATAAACTCTATGGAAGAAATAATCAAGTGTGTTTTCAGGCAAAATCAGTCTTCAGGATATCARTGAAAAAATTCTAGAAGTCTGCATTTCCTARAAGAGTCTATTTAAGGGAATATACAGTGTGARATTTGAYGTAAGCAGYAGCAWAATTGGGACAYTTTCCAAAGGAGTTAMAGAAAACGTTCTGAAAAATRGGGGCTTCCACTTTCTAAAAGGGAYTCTTGTCTATCAGCTATACTATACCTAAAACTTTACATATAACTTWACAGCCAAACTAATGAAAAGAAGCCTACCTGTTTCACTGGTGGGACGTATAGCAATCGGTTCAGCCAGCTCTGTTTTCCCAGATCTTGTGACCCAAGCAACCTAAAAGAAGGAATAAAGGAAAAAAAAATCAAATAAAACAAGTTTGGAAAAAAATACCTCCAACCCGAAACTTACTTTCATGTTCAGCTTTCTTATAGTCAGATTAAAATAAAGTTTTGAGGTGTACCTCAGGAGCAAAGTCAGCAATATGAGACTTCTCTGTCTCCAGGGCAGCCTGGGACACAAACATGGGGAAGTAGCAGTTTTCCACTCCAAGTTTCTTGATCTCTGCATCGAAGAAGTCTTTGATAGCTTCCCAAATTGCATGAGCCCAAGGACGAAGAATGTAACAGCCACTCACATCATAGTATTCAATCATCTCTGATTTTGTGATCACCTTGCAAAAGATTATTCAGATGCTCAAGTTTTAGTTTATACACAGAGAACATTCAGTTATTCAAGTGTGTGTCATGCAGTTCAAGAGAAGTCTCCTATTTAAAAGTGCTCAAATTGTAAGCAGCTAAGATATACTTTAAGGTCACTTGTGTTACCTGGAGAATGTTAAACAGGAACATTAAATTTAATAATAGATATGCAAAATTTGAGCACTTAACTAAAATTGTATTTCACTAATACTAGTAAGAGAATACAGCTAATTTTCAGGAAACAAAAAACTACTCTTTTGTAAGAAACGTCTCTAGCTCATGTCAGAGGAGATTCCTTAGGAGTACAGGCAAAAACTACACTACTGAGAGGAAATGTACACCACTGACACTTATTTAAAATCCCTCATAACAAGACTAATCTAAACTAATCATCTCTGCTCTGGTTGTTTTCATTCTCACAAGCCAGCAAACTCATTCAGTATCAATAGATACTAACTTTTGTTACACATCACCTTGAGCTGAAATGAAACTCCCAAGTCTGTGAAACTCCTAACATTTCAATGAAGTTTTGTACTCTTAATGGAAGAGAAATTCAGGAATGAATTTAAAAAATCATATATATATATATATTATATATAAGGCTAGGTGGTTGACACTCGCCCTTTTTCCAGTTTCCTAAATTTATTCAGCTCTTTAATTTGAAGCACTTCTCTTTAAGACCATGGTAACAATGTAAGACATAGAAAGGAGTATTTTGCTATGTATTTTAAAAAACAGACTCAAACAGACATATAAGATTAGACGTAAGTACCAAACAGATCTTTGTAACAGAATGAAATAGTTAATTTAAATTGATGTGCACTTACCTGAGAGAACCACTCTGAAAGATTTTCTTCTTTTTTAGCTTCTAGACCTAGCCTATGGTGTTAGAAAAGAACCAGATTAGTGCTGTACCACATTAAGCAGTGAAATTTATCCTAAACTTTTTTTCCTTTTTTTTTGAGGGGGGGAGGAGAGGAAGGGTGGGTTGTAGAAAAATAAGGTGGGCATGGAAGAGAATATTTTAATTTTACTTCCAAAAGCTGAATTTTGGCTCATAGGAATTGCTAGTATTTCCTTATCCTGACTAACAAGAACATTTAATAAAAACTACTCAGTTTTTTTAACTAATGTTGGAACCCTTCTAATTCTCACCATGATTCTATCAAAAAGCCCCACAATGATGCATTTAAAAGCCCAATCTCCAGTAACCAGTCCAGTAAGAACCTAACATTAACCAGGCCTGTGTGTAAGCCGTAAGCTGTTTAACTAATTATTTTAAACATTTCCTACCTAGCCAGTGGATACAGTTTCAGGAAAGACATTCATCTTGAATTCACCACACATGTAAATGGCAGTCACACAGTTCAAGACAGAAAACTGACCCTATCATCAAAATTCAGATAATCAATAAATCTGCAAGATTCTAAAGAAGGCTTAACTCCCCAGAGCCAAACAACAGCAGACAAAATAAACCTTTTCTATCTCAACAGAGAAGTTTTAAGGGTAGGAAATTTTTTTTTTCTGGCATTATTTCCATACAAAATAATCACATCTCTGGCGCTAATATATAAGCTATGTGTATGAAACAGGAAATACACAGTGCTGCACAATACATGCTG